>NW_028292586.1:6894739-6959713 GCF_029948245.1 Actinia tenebrosa | reverse complement strand
CCCACAGGAAAACACCACCACACCCCCCCAAACCAACCACAAAAAAAACTGTCCCCCCCCGTCTTTTATTCCCCCCGTCTCTTTCCTTGCTCTGCCCCCCGCAAACGCGCTTCTTTATGTATTTATTATTTTGTTTTAATTCAATTATATGAACGTTCACCCCAAATATTTGATCTCGCTCGTTTTTATCTACTACAGATATATTAAATCAATTGGTTTTGAGGGTTTTTTTGGCGTTTTAAAAAAGTTAAAATTGCCAATATGCATTCATTAGGTCTTTGTTATAATGAAATAAATGATATACTACAACATTTCTGCAACAATCTCGAGTAATCGAGTGTCTATTATAGATCAACTGAAACATAGATGAGTAGATCAACGATGACCTTCCAGTAAAAGGATTCCAAAGAATCACAGTCTGTCTCGTCATAGAAAATCTGGTATATAAACGTGAAGAGAAAACACGGAGGACAACTTCTAACGGTTCCAAAAATTATATTTAACGTTCTCGGCTCTTCTTCAGAAAAATAAGATATATACAGGATAAAAAGTAAAAACGTAAAGAATGAATAGCCAATAGATATATAATAGAATGATATATTTTTTTTTTTTTTTTTCTTAACTTGATAATTAAAGGTACTTTTCGGAATACAAGTAATAAGAATACTAGTTGTAAAGACAACTTTTCGCTGAAATGTTGTCGTTTTCCAATATATAGTATTAAATAAAACTATATTGTGTATTTCTTTTTAATTGTTCTTCATCATGATATATATATACTATGAAAATGATAGCTAAATAAATTATTTTGAGGCTATCATTTTCATAGTTAGCTGTATAGATGAATTGTACTATAGTTCTGTTTTTTCTAAGTATGATTTTTGACCATTATATATTTATATTTATATCCTGGTTAGATTTAATGTGGACGCATTGATCATATTACAGGTTTTAAAGGCGCGTTTTATAAATATAAATTATTATTATTTATACCATATAAAGTGCCCTCCTAACAGGTATGCCTGCTCGGACTCCTCAATTCGGGAGAGGTTTTCATGTTACTTTCTTAATGGTACCGAAACATAAGCTTTGAAAAGCATCATGAAAAGAAAACCTATGGTATTGGTGTGGTTATTAAATTGAATTCCATGTATTTCAAAGTAGTCAAAACAGCATTTCGAATGACCAATTATACTAACAGCCCATCAGTGAGGTGGTATCACAGGGTGGTCACCCTAGAGAATTTTTGTGTAGGGAAAGGGTAAGCAATTAGTCAAATCAACTGATTTTGATAAAATTTGCGAGTCCCAAAGGTGAACTGAATAACGGAGTGAATCTATCAAAATTCGGTCAAGTATGTATATGGTGCAAACAGAGAAGGGGTATTGACAGCCCTGATAAAAAATCATAAACTAAGGACAGTATAAATACCTTGAATTCTCTTATAATATTAATCACAAAGCTGCCAAGTAAGTTAGTAGCTCGGTTGTGGGGGGAGGGGATCAAGAGAAAAATCAGCTGCAAATGTTTCGAGCCTCCTTATTTTTTAGAAAATGTACTGTAGTTCCAGCAACTCATAACTACCGCCCCTACCCTTACAAAGGAGTTTTTTAAAATTTCCTCTGTGGGGGAGAGGGGGGCAAGCAGGGCTGTCAACCTCCGAGATATTCAAATCTGGAGAATTGGATAGGGAAGGATATGGACATCACAGTGTGTCAAAGCGTGCGAAAAGACGCCTTTCGTTCTTGTTTGGTCACATTTGATGTGATTGGTTTTTATTTCTGAACAATCAAGATAGTTAGCGCTTACATTACAATGGCTGCTGGCAAGAACAGCCATGAGGAACGTTTTGTTATTTTGGTAGCGATGTAAAATGACACAACAACAAAGATAATTGGAATTTTATGGTGTGGAAAACTTGAGTCTCACAAGAAAAAAATGGTTCAGCTTCGTGGGATTATCCGGGAGATTGAGACTCTAAACGGTAGGCCGGGAGATACTGCCAAAATCTGGAGACTCCCGGTTTATCCGGGGAGTTGACAGCCCTGGGCATACAAGGGGTATAGATAGTTTCTGGAACTATGGATAATTCCACGGATATTGAACAAACCAGAATACTTTATCAACAGATACTTAAATTTCTCTATAAAACTGGTGATGAGACCACCATCACCACACTCCCTCAACTTCTCTCTCTCTACTGAAAGATCAAAGGACCCCCCTCAGCCAGCCAAAGGGATTCTAGTACTGATGATATATAACACCAGCTTTTTTTGAAATAGCGGTATATCAGTAGTGTGTAGAGCTAAGGTTATTAAACGAGCATGGCGATGTCCAGATAGTAAAGGGTTTTTAGGTGGGAACAAAACTATGAGCAGATTTTGTCAATGTGTTATTCTACTGAGAGAGACATATATACCGAGATGCTCAGTTTTATACGAAACCACAGGTAGCCCAGCTATCAAAATGACTGTTCAAATCTATCAAACCTTGAACATTACTATCGTAAAACAATCTCTAATGTTTGCTGTCTTAAAGCTCAAAGATAAACCAAGGTTCAAACTTTACACAAAGTATTGAGGTAAAGCCCTTTCGAAATACTATCGTCTTGTTCAGAATTCATTTTTTCCATGATTTTGAACCTGGATTCAAACTATCTTTAGTTGCCATCATTCAACACGAATCCAATGAGTTTACTTTCGTTACCTTTGTACTCCTTGCTTTCCTTTAATTTCATATAGTTCCTTGACGAAAAGCTTCTGTGGGGCCCAAAAGGTCGAGTTGAGACCCCAGTAGTAAACGCGCAAATCAATGTCTGTCGCCATGTCGCCATGACAGGCGGTGCACCACAGGAAACCCATTATGGAAATTACGTGCCGATTGAAAATAGACCGTTTTCTCAAGGTTGCGTGCGCCATCGACCTTGACGGGCCACAAAACTGAAAAACACAAATTCAGTAAAATAGAGAAGCCAGTTTTATATTTACAGCTCTAAAGAGGAGAATAATCGATTTGATGAATTTTTATTGAAAAATCTAATAGAAATGTATGATAATTCTCATTATGAGGCTTCTGTTCTGGTATCGTGAAGGTCAAGTTCCTTATATATGGATGCGCACGCAACCTTGAGAAAAACGGCCTCTGCTGGAAAAATTATTCAATAAGACCAACGAAGTATGGTCGAAACGTAGAGAGAAAAGTAACATTTGCAGAGTATATTCCCAAAGAAATGAGTAAACGAGCGAACGACTCTACAAATTTTGCCCTATTTCAAAGTTCATCTGCTACCATCTGCTATGGAAACATCTTTTAAGGATTTTTAGCGGAGCTCCTGCGCGGGCCGAATACCCGCACGAGCGGAGCACCATACTTAAGAAAAAATGGTAAACCGTCGAGTTGATTTTCATGGCTTTGCTGACGTCAAGTGCGTACGTCCGTCCCGTCCGTCCGTCAAAGCAAAACTATTCACAAATGCGGCTCTCAAATGCCACAGAAAAAATCGCTAAAAAACTTTCATATAGTCAAAGATGGATCAAGAAGCGTTCTTTAAGAATTCATATATATATATATATATATATATATATATATATATATATATATATATATATATATATATATATTTTTTTTTTTTTTTTTTTTTTTTTTTTTTTTTTTGACAAGCATTTTTCTCGACGAATCGACAAATCAAAGACTTTCTCTATAATAATAATAATAATAATAATAATGATATAATAATGATATAATAATAATTTCTCTCAAAACGTTTAATATTAATTTCTATCCATAAGCTTAATTTATTTTAATGCTGGATGAAATATAAAAGAAAGAGCATATTACAACAAATATTCGTCCTTTATTTAGCTTTGTAAATCTTTAACAATTTGGTTGTTTTTAACCAACTATCGTATGTTTTTCGTTCAAGAAAAATGCAGCTTTGTCATGTTCGCCTCCTATCGCGGGGGAGGATGCCTATCTTTCCAGTTAGGAAGCGAGTTAGTAATCGAGTTAGGAATCGAATGGTATTTTATTACAGAATATTAAAAATATACATATTGATGCCCAAAAAAGTAATCGCAAGTAAAAACGTCGATGCATCAGTCGGGTAATTATTATGGGTGTTAAGCAACGTAAGACAGAGAGACGTGTTGACTGCCACTCGTTCGTTGACAAAAATGTTTGCTGGCTCAAACATAGTGTTGTCGGGTTTTCATACCCTAAAATTCATACCCTATTCAAAACAAGTCGGAAAAAGAATGGACCATCGAGAAAGATAAAAAACCTAATGGTTTTACTTATCAAAAAGCGTTTTATGTGTTTTTAATGTCCTCATTTGTTTACGATTTTGGTTCATCAAGCCAATGTAACGAGATGCTGGATTTTGAGCTTATTTTAAAACTTTTCAAATATGTTTTAGTTAGTTCTTCGAAAATAGTGTTTAAAGTAAATGTTCTGAGCCGGCATTTTTCTTCCAAAACCTGTCAAGATGGCCGTATTCAAAATTCATTATCTGGAAAACAAGCTCAGGATACCCAATTTTTCTTTTCATTTTTGAAATCAGCGTTAAATTCTTTATAAAATATCTTTCTAAGGAACATTTTGTAATGATTTCTTGATAAAGTAGCTAGTCACCTTAGGACAATCTTGGCTAGAATGTATACATTACCCTGTTTTAGATAACTTCTTATCATATTATTCAACCGCGCTGAAATTAGCAGCCAACTCGGCAGCCAACTCAAAAATGTCATATAATGCATCCTATGCAACTCAAATAAGATTATTCATCTGTACTAAGTTAATTTATGGAGTTTCGTTCTTTAATTGAGCTAAATAAATGAAACATATATATTTTAGTAGTCATTGAGTATCAAATCAGTATCATGAACATTGACATGCTTGATGATGTAAACTTAACTTAACCTAAACAGTTATCTTTACCATCGTGCATTGTAAAATATGAATTTAATGTATACTGTGCTTCTTTGTGTCATTTACCATGCTTTCCAATGAAAACATATTCTTATATCGACATTTTTTTAAGGAATGCGTTCAGTATATGGGACAAAGTAGATAATGCTCTCACCAGTCAAGTGTCGTTTTGTATTATTTAAAGAATATCAGTTTATAAATCAAAGTCTATTTTTTATTGATTGAATGATACTATTTAAAAGATCTATAAGAAATAAAACTGACTGTTTAAGTTTTTAAGTTAAAAATTAACGTTAACACGCACTTGATCTTTATCTTTTGCGTGAGGTAGCGCCGTTATTGACTCTTATAGCGCATTTAGTTTCAATTCTCATTCAAGTTCTTTCTACCATCGCTTTTCTTTTGATAATGAAGTTTGCTGATAAGAAATATTTTAAGGTAAGTAAACTTATTCATTGGCTGATTTGTAAAATTTGTAGTTAAATGATAGCACATTTAAGATCATCACGTTGTTTCAGGCCAAGCGTCATTTGCAAAAGCACTCAATAGACTATCTGAGACTTGGAACCATCTTTGGTTGGTTTTTCAATGAAAATGAAAAGCCATCGATATCCAAAAAAGATGGCTTTATTGTAAGATCGACTCAAGAATATTTCAGAAGGACTGAATGTTCAGCACGGGAAGTGAAAGCCGTCTACAACGCTTGGACAAAGGACATCGGCGGTGCTAGAAGCTACGCACTTAATTTTCAGGAAAAAAACAGTGTTCGTAGCGTTCTCTCAAGAAAAGGCGAGGTAGGTTCATATATTTGTCCAAAATTTATAAGTTTTTTTTATTGATTTGAATGGATTTTGATTTTGTTTTTGAAAATGGTTTCCGGCCAAACATGCCAGAGTTAAACTATAATCATGCCAATCAAGATTTTTACCAGCTATCAAGCAGTTTGGTATGCCGAGATAACAGAGCCAAAACAAACCGTCTGAACTGTTTAAATGATTAAACTAAATTTTTATTGTTACTTTAAACAAAAGTTTATGAAACTTTTTGGGGACAAAGTATGTTATATTTATGAGGACAGCTATATTCCAGCTCGGAAACTCAGAGCGTGGGCAAAGCTTGTATGTGTACTTAATGGTAGTGGCTATTAACAAATGCAACAAAAGCTGCGTTAACATACCACAATAAGCTAAAGAAACAGTTTATCAGTGAGTACCCTCGACATATAAAGCTACACATGTGCTATACTATACTATTATACTATTCATCTAAGCTACAGCCTAGGGTTACAATTCCTCAACGTTGACAGTTCAGGGAGTAGTATATCCCTTGGCGTATCATGACCTTTGTTTAAATTACGTTATCCGGTAATTCTTATCGTATCATTTTGGAAAGGTTTTAATTTGTTTTCAATTATGTTGTCAATCATTGTAAAACAAAAAATAAGAAATGTTTTTTGTTGTATTAAATAAATAGAAAAGTACCTGGGAATGTGCGCATGAATTGATAGAAGATAATCTAATGAACTAATGAATGACGACTAATAAATGAATCAAGTTATTATATAAATCGGACTGGATGCATTCAATGGGTGGATCGACACGTAAATGGATGAATGGTCGCATTAATTGAGTCGAATAAAATTTTGACGGAATTAAATAATAAATGAATACGCCTGCATTAATTTTGGGAAAGAAGAAAAAAGAAAATGAAGAAAATGCATGAATAATAATGATATTCATTGTTAATAAATCGTTTTTAATTAACAATAATAACTCAATAATTGGTCTGAAATAGGAAAGGAGAAAAAAATTAGATTAATTACAGTTTTCTTTTACAATTTCTAAAATTTGATAACACCAGCGTTAAGATGTACTAAAATATTCCCATTCATTCCCATTCATTGATAAACTGTGTAAACATAACCATCCTCTATCCAAATTCTGAAAATTTTCGTTTATAATTCACAAATCCGAGTAAAAAAATATTTCTGGCAATTTTAATGTCTAAATGAATACACAATATGAACAATAATGATGTTTATCACCTACAAGATTATCATTCAAAGAGTACAAAATTTCTTTTCTAAAGAAATCTTTTTATAAAGTCCTGACTCCACCGGCAGTTATGAGCAGAAATCGGTGAATTTGATGAATTTATGTAAGTATGAATGAAGGAGTAAATAGAATAATACAAGAAGAACCGAACTAAGAAGTAAACGGAAAAATGAATTTGCAAATGTCTAACAAATATAAAGAAGGACAAAAGGGGAATAAAATCCTGCAAGACGGAAATTGCCCATTACCCCACCCTTATCATTTTTCTAATGGTCCATATCCCTTAATAAAAGAACAAATGGATGAATACATACAAAAGTTGCTAAAGAATGGTTTGACGGACGCAAATAGAGTGAAATAACAAATGGCCGATTGTCATAAATAAGTGCACAAATGAAAAAATAAATAATTGAGTGTGAGTTGAAAAAGATGAATGAATAAATGAATGGATGGATGGGTAAATGTTATGGATGAGTGCGTGAATAAAACGATTAGTGAGTGAATGACATGAATTGAATGAATGAATGATATAATGAAGATATGCATGAATGAATAAATGAATGAATGTATGAATTGTTTAATGGACGCATTAAAGGGGAATGTTGTGAATGAATGCGTGAATGAATGGATGGCTAAATGGATCACATGACTGAATTTTAGGGGTGCAATGTATGGTAAAATAAAGATATGAATGGATGACCTGCAGGAAGAATGGACGGAGATATAGGTGGATTTGATTTGTGAACAAATAACAAAACGATAACAACTGACATATAATAAAATTGAGAACTGACATACGAAGGATCAACGGCCCTGGGGACGCCGGGGGTAATCGTGCGGGGATGCTCGTCGTATCTCTTAGGGGTAAAAATCAGCGATTTGGTCTCTTTTAGTGCCGTAAGTTGATATGATAAGCAATTCAGCACTTTTCTGGTATCTTTAGGGTGTTGAAAAAGGAACTAGCTCATCGCAATCATCGCATGTATACAAATCCAGTCATTAATTAATATTTAACAAAAGAATCTCTGGTGTATTTTTATAGAACAGTAGGAAACTCGTGGATAAATTGAATCACCGTAAAAAGCTTTGTGAAACTGACGTTTCGGATGTTAGTCCTTCGTCGGAGTAAGTGGAAAGAAAATATGAGAAGGGATGAATAAATTATAAATACTAAGATGGAAAATAAAGTGACCAATGAGAAATAAGCATATGAAAAAATAAAAATAACAAAAGGACCGAAAAAAACAATAAATGAGAAATGGAAAGTGAAGCATGACTAATTAAAAGTGAAGTGTTGATTCATCCCATGGGGACTGACAGTGCCAAGTGAGTGAATAAGCCGCATTTCTAACGTTTTGCGGGAATTATTACCGCCGTGCAATAAACTTAAACCAAAGACAATGATGTTACATTATGTTACATTATGTTAGATTTATTATGTTGTATTTTGATAGTATTGTTTTTGTTGTATCTCTTATTGGTTAAAAATTGCCAAGCCACGCCCTTTTGGAAAAAACGTCCAATATCTTTTAGGGTTATTTTGAAAAATTTCCGACGAGCATCCCCGTAAGTTTACCCCTGAGTCCCCCCCTCCTCCTCCCGGGTCAACGGCACAACCAAATGACTGAAAGAATGAACCGATTGAAGGGTTGGAAGATCTGTCATCAGATCTGTCAACCGGGAGGACGGGGTTCGAATTCCAGCCGGACAATCACTCAGGGTCTTAAAATGATCAAGGTGAGAATGTTCTAGCTTTGTAATTAGTTCGGTATATAACTGTGCATTGAGACGTTATTGAAATGGACTATATATAACACTGCATTACACTACAATAATAATTTAGCCTTTTAAACAACTATTTCGTCATTGATGATGTTTAAAGATTAAAGGATGATATCCTTTACTCTAATTAAAGGTTTTTTGAGTCTGACTTATAATAAAATTTTTCAAAACGTTTTCAAAAGTGATGAAGGTACTAGCCAGAACGTTTTGAAATATTCTATTGTATGTCCTAGTAAAAAATCTATCATATTTTATATAGTATTATATTATTTGGATTATATCTGGCACATGTTAGAGACAAATGAACTTAAATTTTTCAATTCAATCGGTAGAGTTTTGATGGCATTTATACTGAAAACAAGTACGAATGTCTGTCCAAAGGCCAAAAAGCTGAAAAAGAATCATTTGAAGCTGTCCAAGAGAAAAGCAACGTAAGTATGCTTAAGTTTCATATTACTTTTTAATTTGTTTCTTACAATAACCTTTCCTTTTCATTTAACATAGCGCACATGTTATGCTTATGTTCACTGCTGTTTTCCAATGTAGGTTTTTGAAAACAAACGAAATCTGAGGAGAAAACGAGAAGTAAGTCTACTTTTTTACATTACCAAGATATTTACCAAAATATGTGAAACAACTTACTAGAATGGAATCTTACGGAATACTTTTCTAGTGACGGTATTTCGATAATAGAGTGCTCACATTATATCCGTGAAGCAAATACTAGTTTTTAGCGCTAAATAGTGATAATTAAACAATAGCAAACAAAGGATTCTGTATGAAATAATACTAATTAGTACTATTTAATGTTCACGGTTTTAGTGCGTGCACTCTAAACAAAAGACGTCGATAACCCAGAGCAAATGACTTATTTGGTAAAGGTTTACACGATGGAAATTTATATGAAATGTCTAGAATAACTAAAACTCAAAGTTCACTTCAAGAACTCAATATCGTTTAAAATTTCGTTTTCGTTTTAAATTTTTAGAAATCAGTTAAACTGAAAGATTTTGTGGTCACTCCACTCTTGTTTCCTAAAAGAAAACCCAAATCAAGCGTCGTACAGAGTTTAGCAGATACGTTTTCCAAGGTAGGATACTTATTTACCAAAAATCGTACGTCCTGCTCTAAATAATCAAGACTAAAGATTTTGTTCAAAATAGGAGAAGAAGAATATTGTGGCAGAACAAAAAAAGACACAAGAAGACACCACAGCTCCATTAGCAGAGGTAACTTGCATCAACCTTACTGTGCATCTCGTTTGAAATAGACAGAGCCGCTGCATAAACAAACAAATATATTGTTTTTCTTTGCCCATTGCAGCCAACAAATGATGTTGAAATGGACAGTTGTGGTGAAAAACTCAAACCAACGATAGTGCTTGAGGTAGGAAAAAAATCATTAATTACAAAGGTATGCCTGCCGTCTATAATAATGAACTGACATATTTGCTGAACGACAGAATGATGGCGTCGATTGAGTGGTGAGCGAGTGTACAGTGGTAGCATATGTTATGATCACTTATTATTCTGAACTAGTGACTGTTATACGGACGATGCACTGACCCATCTTACCATTTTTTTTGGTGACAGACAGTTAACCATAGTGGTTAACTAGTGGTTAACAGAATGCTTGTTTTTGTCATGTTTCTGACCTAAACGTTTTTTATTATAACGGAAAACCCCTTTTCTCTTTGTGCAAGTTTTTCACTAATATAAAATTCCCCTTTACGTATTTTAGCCAAATAATGATGACGCAAATGGGCTTGATGTTCCATGTGAAGAAGTCACACTAAAGGTATGTCATATTACTTGTTCTAATAGATGTAAATGACAGTTAATATACTCCAAAGCATTTGATTGCTTACGCGTGCACAATATTTCGAATATTTGTGAAATATTTGTTGTTAAAAGGCCGTGAAAGTGCAAAAACACAACACATTAGCGGTAGTTAATTTTTAAAGGTACCCTTTCTTTAGACCACGTTTCTGATAATAACTTTTTATTTTCTTATGAAGGACGACATCACAGTAGAGACTGTTTCAAGACTTACTCGTTCTATTGCTACAACAGACAGGGTGTTTTTCACTGCATCGGTACCCAATAACTCCACATCCGTTATGGAATCATTTGATTGGGATAAGATCAAACCATCTCGTTCTCGCCGAACGCATCTGGCTAAAGGATGGACTGATGTCGTTTACAAATATCTGAACAAACTCAACCCGTACTGCCCTTTTGTATTTAAAGGGCACAAAGCTAAGCGATTTTCTAGTCGACAGAGCACTGCCAGTTATTCATTTATTGCAAGTGGCCGCTGTGCTTTCAAAACCTGCCCTCTCCAATTTAAAGTTTTCATGTTATGCAGTGAAGAGAGGCAACGTATTTTGCATATTGCTTTTAACGGCGATGTGAAGCACGACCTGAGCATTAGAAAGGCTCGTCCCATCACCGGCGAAACAAGGCAAGAAATGGTTCAACATTTTAAAAAAACATCTGAAAAACCCTCCACTGCTCACAATGAAAAAGTAGACAACATTGAGAGTTCGTCATTTAGTGCTGGTAATTGGTCAGGTGCAGGTACAAGTGTCAATGTTGTTCAGCAAATTGCTAGTGAAGCTAGGCGTTCGTTGAGACTGAACGACAATGCCATTGTGTCATTGGACTCAATGCGCAAAGCATTCATGAACGAAGAAGGATTTTCTTCGCTTAAAATAAAGGGATATGTGCAATATATAGCTGCCTCTCCACTTGTCGTTCATCTTTGGACCGAAGGACAGATTCGCCTTTGGCACGACACCTGCCGCAACATGGTGGCATTTCTTGACGCTACAGGTACCATCATATCCAATTGGGATGACAATCGAGTTTTGTACTACACGTTGGTCGTTCCCAGCCCTGTTGCCGGAAAACCACCTTTACCAGTTGCAGAATTGATAACGAGCCGTCACAACGTGCCCACTATTCAACACTTCTTGCAATCCTTTAGGTACGCTGAGGGGCTTTTGTTTGGTCACAACAATATTCGAACGCCAATGCAAATAGTCAGTGATCAGGGAAAAGCCATACTACTAGCATGCCTCCAGGAATTTAATAAAGAAACTGTGCTATCGTACCTCGAGCGAGCTTGGCGAATAGTTCACGGCAAAGGAAGTGAGAAGGATTTTACCTTAATGACACCTCATATCTGTTGTAGCCATTTGATGCACAACGCAAGTACCATCTGCAAAAAACTATGTAAAACTAACAGCAAACATTGGTATTCTTTCTTGCTGTACTCAATATCTCTTCTTGTTAATGCCTGTACATTTGACGAGTTCCAACAAATTCTTGAAGACATATCCCTTCTCTTTCTGACCTCCCACAACTGTCCCCAAGTTCAAAAAGCATATACACGAATTCAACAAAAAATTGAGAAATTAAACAAAGAGGAACCTCAGATAGAACACAAATGCACAGACGACTGTGCTAACATGGACGAGTCTTTTACAAAACCTGATGCTAAAGGTCCATTTGCAAAGAAGCTGTTTGAGATAACTCACAGCATGGAAGAACGTTCCAGTACGCTTGTCATGGGAAAAGACGAAAACCGATGCTATTCACCAGAGTTCATGGAATACTTAAAGCGTCTTCTCCCAATTGCACCTTTGTGGAGTAATTTTTTCCTCTGTAAAATTTCAAAATCAAGATTCCAATCTAAAAAAAATTCAAAAGAAGTAACAACCCAAGGTACGATCGAGAACTACATGAAGTTAATGAAAACAGACGACTTCAATGGAAAACACCATCTCCGCGTCGATGAATTTGTGTCTCTTCAAAAAACGTTTATTCAAGCTAGGTGCCGTTTATATGGCGACACAATACAAAAACGGGCTGTCATGCAATTGAAGCGAAAAAGAAAAGAAATGTGCTGTGATGATCTCGATCTCTATTCTGGATCAACCGAGCAATGGAACGAAAAGGTCAAACGATCGTCATCTCCAGATAAGCGCCGTGGACAGTTCCAGCAGCCACCTTCCAACGCAATGCCAAAAACCCCAGTCAACTCAAAAGTAAATTTAACCAAGAACACTTCTAGAAATTCAAACAAGTCAACGACAACAACTATGAAACCAATAAAAAAACAATCTTCAGCGTACTCAAATTATTTGACCAAGAATTTTAAATCATTTTCAAACAAAGGTAAAGATCTCCCAGCAGTCTCTAAAATAGCTTCTAAAAAGTGGAAGCGACTCACTGCCGAGGAAAAAGATAGCTATGATATGAATGACATAACTACTGGTTCTCTCGAATCCAGAATGCCAAAAGGTAAAAGAACGCCACCATCTACCAGCCCAAGTTGTCCTATTTTTTCGATAGGAATGAAAAACAAACACAACAACTGTTGGTTGAACGCTTTGTTGCAATCTTTCTCAGTTACCACTTTAGGTGATATTACAACAGAGGACGCAAAACCACTATTTCCAATGATGTTCAATTACCTTGCCATGATTTTTACAAGACTTAAGGAAAGTGCAGATTATACAAGGCCATTGAATCCCACTGATTTACTCAAGCAATTACACAAAAAGGGTCTGAAGATTGGTAAGCAACACGATGTTCATGAAGCTTTCTCCAAAATTATGGAAATCTGCTCTTTCGACCTTGGTGGAACACCCATTCCTTTTTTTCCTACGTTTTGGGGCGCAGTGCAATACAAGAATTCCTGTTGCACTTGTGGAAATTCAAGAGAGAGTGAAGAGGATTCATTTCATTCACTTGCTGTGGAGCTCCCCAGAAACGGAATGACATCTTCAGTAAAGGACTGCCTCTTTGAATATTTCAAGGAAGAAGTTCTTATCGATGACAACAAATTAGAATGTGGGACTTGTCGTCAAAAGACTTGTCAAACACGACAGGGTTTTTTAAAAACCTGCCCCCAGAACTTTGTCTGTGTACTAAAACGTAATGATGTCACCGCAAATACTAAAGATCATTCTCCATTGACATTGGACATCACAATCGATGTATCACAGTTGAAGCACGAGGGCTCTCCACCCACTGAATACATATTAGCAGCTGTAATACTCCACAAAGGACAGGCGTTGAGTTCAGGTCATTATGTTGCCCTACAAATTTTCCCTGACAATGATACTGTAGTACTTTTTGATGACGAAAAGGTCGAACATAAAAACCTTGCATACTTGTCTAAAAGAATAGTCACAAGAGAAGTATACATGCTGTTTTATGTTAGAGTTGATGGAGAAAAAGATAAAAACACTGTACACTCAGCGGAGATCGAGGACGCGAGCAAGTATACCGATTTCAAAAGTGAATTCTCTCACAATAAAAGTGGTTTCGACAGTGTAAACAACATACAAAGCGAAGACGGAGCGCAAAACGACAACAAACACAAGATTGAAGTTCACGATACAAGTATTGACGACGCACGTACAGCTGAAAATGAAAAACAGCAAGAACACAAATATATTTCACCCTATGACGCACTGGATATTACCAAAAAAAATAAAATCGTTGGGACAGTGAAATCGCTTAAAATATACGGACGGGATTTGAAAACCTTAGAACATCCTCCTTTAAATAACACATATGTATTACCGGACAACCCTGGAGAACTCAATGACACTATTATCTTGGCATACCTATATTTGATCAAACAAGCGTTGCTTTTGGAAAATAAAGAATGTGTTGTTTATGATACCAATTTTTTTTCGCAGCTTAGGTCAGTTTTTTCCCATTCTCCAACAAGTCCAAAGACAACGCAAGACCTCTTAAATCTCTGTCATTCACACTTTAAGAAAGTCGACCTGACAAGCGTTGATCACATCGTGTTCCCTATACACAGATCCATCCGTTATAGACATTGGGCTATTGCAGCTGTGGATGTCAATGTCAAAAAGATCACACTGTACGATCCTTTGCATAATGGCGATTTTCAAGAATGTCTGCTGGAAGCTAAAATGATTAAATGTTATCTATCTGCGATTGCAATAGTAAGGGGATATTGTAATTTTTTTGACGATTTGAATATTTCAATGGATAATCACCACCCAAAGCAAGACGATGCCGTTAGCTGTGGTGTTTTTTGTTTAAAATTTGTTCGAAACAAAATTCTTGGATCATCCTTTGAAGCCGTTCATCGAGCATCAATCATGGATGATATTTTACAAGGCGGTATTAAACATGACCGTAACTTTTGCGAAAAACTGACAATTGACATTGACTTACCCAAACGAAAACAGTGCGAACGTGGCTCTAAATGTACTCTCCGCTTTATTGCAAAAGATGATGCTTTTCTAAGGTACACTTGGAAGAAGGAAACGTCAGAAGGAGAGATCATCACACTTGAAGAAACCAGCAATAAGCTAGTCTTTACTGTTGATCAAAGCAGCGATGGATCATACTTTTGCGAAGTGGAAAGTAGCTTTGGAGACATCATTTGTACAAACACCTGCATCATAACGTCAACAACCTACTCAACCTCTATTGCGTACAGAATATCAGCAGTTGTCCGTGAGTGGAAATTTTCCCGAATCCAAATAAAAGAGGTAGAACAAACAATCCAAAACATCATCCCGTTTGCATTAGAGATTATAAACACACCGACTTCTAAAGAATCACCGGACAAATGCCAGCAAAGGCATCTTATATACCTAAAATCATCGCACAAAGAACGGCTTGAAACAAATTACACATTTCCAGGAATAACCTACTTCGAGGAAAACACTTTGGATGACTTGCTGCAAGAATTAGCCAAACGTCTGCAAACTTCAAACATAAGATACAACTTTTGCACTCCGCAATACATATCAAAAGTACTTTTTCCTGAAATCATCATTAAACTTATCACCGATAGAGAAAACTGCACTTACGAGGAAACTTCAGCTATAGCGTACGACCAAACCCCTGAAACTAAACGGGAACTGCACACCTCTACCATCGACATTAACATAATTAAATCTAATGAAACCATTTACCCAGCAACAACACAAAAGCAATCAAGAAGAAAAGGAAAACCAAGAAAAGTTATTAAACAGGCAAAATAAACCCATACACAAAAAACGTGACCGCCACAGCTTTCTTTGCAGAAAAGAGATAAGTGGCTATTAGTCCATCTACAAAGCTCGATTGTCACTGTTAACATGACTACTAGTCCATCTACAAAGCTCGATAGTCACAGAAACCATGGTTACTACTCCATCTACAAAGCTCGATAGTCACAGTAAAGGTGTCTGCTAGTCCATCTACAAAGCTCGATTGTCATAGTAACGATGGATGCTAGTCCATCTACAAAGCTCGATTGTCACTGTTACCATGGCTGCTAGTCCATCTACAAAGCTCGATAGTCACAGTTACGATAGCCGTTTGTCCATCTACAAAGCTCGATTGTCACAGTAACGATAGCCGTTTGTCCATCTACAAAGCTCGATAGTCACAGTAACCATGGTTACTACTCCATCTACAAAGCTCGATAGTCACAGTAAAGGTGTCTGCTAGTCCATCTACAAAGCTCGATTGTCATAGTAACGATGGCTGCTAGTCCATCTACAAAGCTCGATTGTCACTGTTACCATGGCTGCTAGTCCATCTACAAAGCTCGATAGTCACAGTAAAGGTGTCTGCTACTCCATCTACAAAGCTCGATAGTCACAGTAAAGGTTTCTGCTAGTCCATCTACAAAGCTCGATAGTCACAGTAACGATGGCTGCTAGTCCATCTACAAAGCTCGATTGTCACTATTAACATGGCTGCTAGTCCATCTACAAAGCTCGATAGTCACAGTAACCATGGTTACTACTCCATCTACAAAGCTCGATAGTCATAGTAACGATGGATGCTAGTCCATCTACAAAGCTCGATAGTCACAGTAACGATAGCCGTTTGTCCATCTACAAAGCTCGATAGTCACAGTAACGATAGCCGTTTGTCCATCTACAAAGCTCGATTGTCACTGCTACCATGGCTGCTAGTCCATCTACAAAGCTCGATAGTCACAGTAACGATAGCCGTTTGTCCATCTACAAAGCTCGATTGTCACAGTAACGATAGCCGTTTGTCCATCTACAAAGCTCGATTGTCACTGTTACCATGGCTGCTAGTCCATCGACAAAGCTCGATAGTCACAGTAACGATAGCCGTTTGTCCATCTACAAAGCTCGATTGTCACAGTAACGATAGCCGTTTGTCCATCTACAAAGCTCGATTGTCACAGTAACGATAGCCGTTTGTCCATCTACAAAGCTCGATAGTCACAGTAACCATGGTTACTACTCCATCTACAAGGCTCGATAGTCACAGTAAAGGTGTCTGCTAGTCCATCTACAAAGCTCGATTATCACAGTAAAGGTGTCTGCTAGTCCATCTACAAAGCTCGATAGTCACAGTAACGATGGCCGTTTGTCCATCTACAAAGCTCGATAGTCAAAGTTAAAATGGCTGCTAGTCCATCTAAAAAGCTCGATTATCACAGTAACTATGGTTACTACTCCATCTACAAAGCTCGATAGTCACAGTAAAGGTGTCTGCTAGTCCATCTACAAAGCTCGATTGTCATAGTAACGATGGATGCTAGTCCATCTACAAAGCTCGATTGTCACTGTTACCATGGTTACTACTCCATCTACAAAGCTCGATTGTCACAGTAAAGGTGTCTGCTAGTCCATCTACAAAGCTCGATTGTCATAGTAACGATGGCTGCTAGTCCATCTACAAAGCTCGATTGTCACTGTTACCATGGCTGCTAGCCCATCTACAAAGCTCGATAGTCACAGTAAAGGTGTCTGCTAGTCCATCTACAAAGCTCGATTGTCACTGTTACAGTGGCTGCTAGTCCATCTACAAAGCTCGATAGTCACAGTAAAGTAGTATAGGGAATGGGGGTTCCAGCGCAATCTCAACACGGGCAAGACCCGTGTCAAAAATCCACCTACGGACGACCCCCACTCCAAGTGTGGTTGAGGGCAACAGCGCAAATATGTTAGTCTATATATGGAGTGCGAAGAATGTAAAGAGTTTGTTTATGATTTCTGTGTAAAGTGCTTGAAACCCAAGTTTGTACCTACTAAACCAAATAAGTATATTTGTTGTGACAAGAAAATGCAAATAGAAGACGACACGTCAGCACAGTGTTACGAATGTGGTAAGAATATTCGTAATGCCGTACCAAATGCTACCAAAGAGCAGTATTACGCTAATGGAGGCCGTAAGAAGACCCCATACAAAAGAATAAAATACTTCAGAGACTGGATGAGTCACATTCAAGGTCATCGGCCGGTATATTTAGACAACGAAGTAAAGAAGAAAATCATAGACCATTTAGAAGAGCCAACCCCGCAAAGTCTACGGAAAACGCTGAAAAAATTAAAACTAGGGAAATATTACAAAGCTATTCCCTATCTTTTGTCTGAAATTACCGGTACGTCTATTCCCGAGGTTTCTGATATGAGCAGAGCCGAGTGGATGTTTTGTCGGCTGGATAAGGATATTCCTTATTACCCTAACGTAATCTACGAAATATTTTATGAAATAGACCCCAGCCACCCCCTGTTAGGATGGATTCCGAGGCGGCAATAACATATTACGCGTAATTCGTACGATGAATTTATATTACGCGTAATAATTTGCCAAATAAGGTTATGCAAATAATTTATATTACGCGTAATAATTCGCTAAATGATTCATATTACGCGTAATAATTCGCCAAATAATTCGTATTACGCGTAATAATTCGCCAAATAATTCATATTACGCGTAATAATTCACTGAATTTATATTACGCGTAATTTCTAGACTGACGTTCAATATGTAAATAGAATCCCGTCACGCTCTTTTCGAAGCAGATGTTTACTGAGCAAGCTTTCTTTGAAGCTCTTCTTTTGCCTCCTGGTAGATCTTTTTGCGAGATTCCTCGGAAAGATCTTTTACGACTGTTTTTTTATTCCTTATGTCCGACTTTAATTTCTCGTACTTTTCCTCTTCGGCTAAAATAAGCGAGAATTCTACGTCGTCTATCTTTCTGTCACGCAAAGCCTTTGAGACAAGGTCAGTGATCGTATTTACTTTAGCCCTTGACAGAGCTATTGTCGTGTCGTGTTTTGATATTTTGCTTGACAACTGTTTCATAATGCCCGTAGCAACAGCTGAAATAATACCACAGGCTGCCCCAACGCCAGCCAAAGGAACTCCAACGATTATTCCCGGTCCAGTAAGCGAAGTAGCAACGCCAGAGCCCGTTAACACAACAGATATGGATCCTGAAGTTATCGCAATCTTATGTAGCGTACTCCGGGCTCTAACGTACTTTTTTCTAACTTTTTCATAGTGTTTTGTCTGCCCTTCCAAGTAAGCCAGGATTAGATTTGCCTTATTCAAGCGGAAGTTCTCGGCGTTTAATTCGTTAGGCCCCTCCCTAGGTAAATCAGGATAAAGCGGAGGTGCTGATGGTATAACATCCATTATATACTAATGTACGACGCTTTTGGAAATAACATAGAGGAGCAACCACATAACAGCCACTGGAATTGGGAAGCATTTAAGAAATTGTATCCCAAAGCAGTAACCTCGAAGTTTGAAAGCAGATCTGACGGGATTTACTTCAAAGAGTACAATGACTTAGTTTACAGCAATAAGGATTTGGAAGAGGGATTGGAAAAATTACACCCAAAAACACCCGTTCATAAGCCCGTTTATAAAGCACCTAATTTTCCTAGAAACTTATTGTTAACCACGGAAGATTACCCATTTTACGATGCTGAAGGTGGTGTAAACAACTTCGAAAAGCTGGTAACGCACCTGAAGATTTCAGTGGGTAAACAATCATTTAACGTAATACTAAGAAATATCTATAAGAATACGATGTTGAAGCATACGTCGGGTAAAGAGGCCAGGGAATGGTTAGCAGGACCCAACATGCGGTATTGGCCACAGCAGCTAAACTTTGCTATTTGGGCTGCTACTAAAGGTTGTGGTGTTGCCGCGGACATGTTTCACATTCCAATTATGCAGTTTCACGTTGCCTTTACGGTAAGGAGGTTGTTGAAGGAGCTTAACGTACCCCTACCGGGAGATAAGGCATTTAATCCAATGAATAATCGCTATGACGTCGCAGCCCTGGAAAGGTTAATTAATGAGTTCAAACCACAGCAAAAAGATTTTCGTTACAAAGAGGGTAAGACGCATGGGCTGGGTATAGTTTACGTTTGGGGTGCTAATGGTGAGAAGCCGGCTGACTACGGACATCAGGAATACCCAAGTAATGAGTTAGAGTTCGGTGATATGGGTGGTGATAAGGGTAATAATTCATTAATTACCAGGATTCAAACAAACTACCCCGGCACTTGGGATCCATTTGTGTTAATGAAAGGAAAAGGTTTAAGGAATCTAGCCAGGATTAACCGTAGCATTGAAGCATTCGTGTACTGCATCCTGGGAGCGCAGGTAAATACCCGCAACCCCATTGTTGGATCCCAAGGCGCTTCACAGGAAACGCAACAAGAATTCCTAACTTTATTTGAGTCTGCAATAATAGAGAACGACATATCCAAGTCGGTGCAGAGATATCAATTAGCGGTGCAGCAGTCTAAAGTGCGACTGGATTACGCTTTGTCACCTGGTTGTTGGTTGATGCCAAGTAATTTGGTTATCAACGCCAATTCCGTCGTGGGTTACAACAATAAGCTGCAGCGAGCTACCAAGGACATGAAGTTTGGGGCGAACGACGTGAACTCTGACACTCTTAGGAACATTCCTCACTTCATAGAGAAGCCAAAAAAGTCACACGAGGCGAAGCTACCCGTAGTTAAGAAACCATCGAAGAAGGTCCATGTTATGCCTACGATACCCGAGGAATACGACCATAACTTACTAAAAGCCGGCTTAGCAGCTGCAAGCATTGGTCTGAGTTATTATATATGGCGATGAACAACCCCTACGTAACTGGAGTAGATTGTGTTTATACGACTTACACAGGCGAGAAAAAATACACCCAGGCATCTTGGGTTGATGTCACAGGTATGTCCGTGAATTTGAACTACTCAGGGAAGAAGTTAATCCTTTGTAGCATTTGCATTGGCACAAGCAGTCACGTCAACGTCGGCTTCAGGCTCCTGGATGACAATGGCATACTACAGCCTATGCGCGCGAAGACAAACAACAGGGAGCCCGCGCATTTCTCCGTAGAGCCGAACACTAACAGCGCTGAGAATTTATCGGTTTGGACTTTTCATATGGCCGCCGATTGCCATGGGAAGGTAAAGCTGCAAATACGCGTAGATGACTCCGGGAGTGTTTGTGTGAATAGCATAGAGGATCAAAGAGATACTATTTACAATCATAAGACCATTAGCACTCTTACGGTGATTAGTCTTTAAATATATGAACCCGCACGCAAAGGAAGATTGGTTTCTACATTTTTTGGAGGACAAGACCTACACAGACGATAATAAATGGGTTGACACCGGGCTGTGGGTAAAGGTTGGAGGTCTAGGGTTGATCATATGCACTATTAGCATATCGACGAGATATACCCCTAACGTTGGGTTTAGAATTCTCGACAAGAACGATCGGCCACTGCAGCCCTACGGGGTAAGTAGCGGCAGCAGGCGCTTAACGCACTTTTCGGCGGAATTAGTGAAAACCAGCGAACCGGTGGCGCCGATAAGCTTCCACGTGATAGCGAGTTGCGAGTATGCGAAGCTTCAGGTTAGTTACGATATTTCTGTGCCGGGTACCAACCAATACTTTTCGATAAACGGGGTCTATTGGGGCCCGAATGTCGTTTATAATCATAAGACCATTAGCACTATGACGGCTATACCGCTAGTTCCGCATTATCAGGGCGGTGCGAATACTATCTTTACTTATCCCCAGTCGAGGACGCCTCGGATGCCCGACGACGATAAGCCCCCAGTAATACACAAGGATAAGATTAACCCTTCATCCTCTTCAGGAGTACCACCCCAATAGCGACGACTAAGATCCAAATGTTATTCCCCACGAACTTCAACAGTTCGCCGCCGGCCTTCAGCGCTAAGGAAACGACTGAACCCAGCAGCCCAGGAAGACCGGCTGCCATCTTTTTTCCCAAGTCCGTTAGTCCATTACCTAATTTCTTTACGCCCGCGCCTGTAGCCTTAAGCGCGGATAGGATAACTCCTACTACGCTTGAAATAGCGACCGCAAATGCCAGCGGAATACCATACTTCACCAGAGCTCTTTTTACCTTTTCCTTGGTGGTAAGCCCCAATTCTCTTTCCAGGTTTTCCTTTTGCGCCTGTAATTCCGCAAGGCGTACCTCGAGGGCCTCCACCTCCTTTTGAGCTGCTTCCCGTTCCTCTTCGGGACGGGTTTGGTCGTCGATTATTTCCTGCTGTCGCTCTATTTGCCCCTCCAGGTCTTCGACGGCCTGATCTCTTTGTCGGATTTGTTCTTCCTTAGTGTTAATTTCGGCAACCAACTGCCGCCGTTCCTCTAAAGACCTAGTTATGGCGGTCCGTAAGTCCTTAGCTTCCTCGTTATTGATATCCAGGTCTTTCATAGCAAGATTGAAGGCTTGTCTGGCTTGGTCTCTTTCGTCTAAAGCCGTTTCAGCTTCCCGCTTGAATTGTAGCATGACCTCGTCTTTACCCTTGATTTCTTTCTTTTGAGCATCGGTTAGCTGTTGTATTTGTTTTTCATACTCTGTTTCCCTTTCCATTAACGTTTTTTGCAGTTCGATAGCGCGTTTTTCTAGCGCAATCCTTTCATTCAATGCTTCCATACCTTCTAACATGCTTCGGGCGGCCTCTTGAAAGCCCCTTAATCTTGCCACGTTGACCTTGATCGAGCCATTTTCGTCAAAAAGGAGCTGTGGTTTCGTCCAGCGGTCTTTGTCGGGTTGTCTCAGGTCTCTGACGCTTATGAGGACTTTGTTTCCTTTTTCTGTGAGTCTTATCGCGTCAGTGTCAATGTGGGGGTGACGCATCCTTAACTCTTGCGTTGCCCACTCTACAGTTTCCCGCGCGGCTGCCTCAGGCTGCTCTATGTTTTGAAGCTCCAAGTACTCAGGGACGGGGCTGCCGTGGTTTTTCGATTGCCACATGCGATTCAAGGCCGCCTTGAAGCTTTTCCATCTATTACCATACTTGTTTTCTAGAGCCATATCGTAGATTAGGGGGTCGGTTTCCGCGCCTTTAGTCCATGCGTCGTATTCTTCGTCGTTAATGTCTACTTGACCTTCTTCGGTGGTGGGGTCAAAATCCGTTCCTTCTACTTCCATTATATATGATAAGCTCAAAGTTAAACCCCAACGTATTACCTAAGCAGGTTGGCGGACTGAAAGCAGAACGCACCTTTCACCGAGTCACCTTTACCCCCAGCAGCGCTAAGCCAGGGGAAACCCTGTACGTAGGCGTGCCCCGCCTAACGGATAACCTAGTCTTAGTTCCTGGCACCCTGGCGCTAAGGTTTGACCTAGCAATACAACCAAGCACTGCGGACGCGCGTTACGTTGTCAACGACCTTGGCCGCAACATTGTCTCAAAGATGCGGGTGAAGTTCGCAGGGGAATCCCTCTTGGACTTAAATAGGTATGATTTGTATACCACGTACAAGGACTTATGGTTGACTGCATTTGACCGCGCGCAAAGGATAGAGCAGGGAATCGCCAGTGAAGCCATACGCAAGGTAAGAAGCGCAACCGACAGCGCCTCGGGAGAAGACGAAATAAAGACGGCTTATGGTACTAAATATGTCGTTCCATTAGATTTCGAAGTTATCGCGAACCACGGTGCATACTACCCAAGGCAGCTAAGCGAGCTGCAGTTCGAAGTAACCCTAGCAGACACTACGAACATCCTACAGGGAAAGGACGTAAGTTCCTCAGCCGTCCACCCATACTCCGTTACTAACTTAGAGCTGCAGTATGAAACGGTATACAGCGAAGACTTAGCACGTAGCGCTGGCATGGAATACAGCGCCGGGAAGGCTTTCCTTTACGATCACGTCGTGATGTACAAGACGTTCAGCTTTACGAACAACGTCGAAGAGGTCATCAACCAAAGCATTAACCTTCCCAGGCGCAGCCTTACAGGGATAATGTTGCTGTTCGCAAAGACATACACGGCAGGATTGCGTGACTCCGAGGCGTTCTTTAATCCTAACATTACCAACGTAGGTGTTAGCATCAACGGAGTGCCTAATAAGGTTTACTCACAAGGGATAAAGCCCGCGGATATGTACCGGGAAGTCGCGCGTAAGTTTGGCGACCAAATTGACCCAAAGGAATTCTTTAAGGATAAGTATGCGCTGTGGATCGACATGCGCACGACGAACGACGAAGACCTACATGGACAGGGATTGCGGCTGGTAAATACCCAGGACGGCATTACGTTGGAGATCAAGCGCACCAAACATGCTAGCGACACTACTAAGATAAATGCATACATTTTCGTAGTCTCAGACGCGCAGCTAAGCGTGGAAATGAATCAGCTAAAAAGCGTTGCCTACTAGGCTCGCGTTCCTTGAGCCAAGCGAAAGGATAAAAAAAATATCCCTTACGTATAATATGCTCCGCGTATTCGAAAACAACGAAACTAAACTGCAATGCCTAGTGCAAAGCGACAAGCTGTACTTTAAGGCGAAAGAGGTAGCAAAGGCATTAGGTTATACAGACACCAAAGATGCTATTAAAGTTCACGTGCGGGATAAGCATAAGAAGAGGCTTAGTGAATTTAGAATAGAGGTGAATCGCCTCCCTTCTGGTTCACACCCACAATCCCTGTACGTGACGGAATCTGGTTTGTATCAGTTAATATTTAGCTCCAAGCTACCGACAGCAGAGGCATTTCAAGATTGGGTCTTCGAGGATGTCCTACCTACGTTAAGGAAGACGGGAAAGTACTCGTTGGATGGTCCAAATAAGTTGGTCTTCAAGATCGAGAACGAGTTCGACCTGCACAAGAAAGTCGTAGATTACATGCGTCGGTTTCACCCTACGCTGATATTAGCGCCTGGACTCGGGGAATTGCAAGATACCACCAGTAAAAGGATAACGTGCTGGCAAAAGGGCTACCAGGCAGGTCAACCCGACATCCTAATTCTTAACTCCCATAAAAAATACAATGGGTTATGTCTGGAACTGAAGACGCCAAAGGGTAACGGCGTATTGTCCGACAAGCAAAAAGCGGTATTGGCGCAATATGAAATGAATGGATACTTAACGATGGTAAGCAACGATTACGATCTGATCTGTAGGGAAATCGACCGTTACGTCGACGGCATTCGCATACCTTGCCCTTGGTGTGTTAAGGCTTTCAAATCGCATGAGACCTTACGAACGCACCAAAAGATATTTCATAGATATAATGATTCTTGAACAAACTCACTGGCGCGAATTAATACCTGGCATCGCATACAAAATAAAAAATTATGTTGTCTTCGAGGACATTAACCGCTTAAGGTTGGTCCTCTTAGACGGCAGCCAAGAGTACAGCTTATGGGCTCCTGACTGCGTACGGTACGTACTGCAAGGCGAAGAGTACACTCACATACGTAGCTATGGTAAAGTCAACGGTCGATGGAAGTTCGACGTTGAAAGAAAGGCGGAGGTTAATCCATTGTGTGATTAGTAGTCGTCCTCATGAGCTTCTAAGTATTGGTCTGCTACGTCGGACCTCATTTTTTCCGACATGAAATCAATCGATATCGTAATCAAGGCTCCTCCTGCGAACGCTGCGACGTAAGGTAACATCATATATTAGACCATTCTTTTCGTATTGCAAGGTAATGGTCTAAAGGCTTGGGACCTTCGTACAGGCAACACCAAATATGTTGACCGCTGCGTTGACAACCACATTTATCGCAGATGCCGTCCCAGTGTTCTCGGTTCTCCCATCTTACTCCTTCGTAGTCGTCAAAGCATACGAAATCTTGGTCTATTTCCTTCTTACGTCGCGTGAGCGCCCGGCTGGTTTCAAGGGGACAACATCGCTCTGCTAAATCGCCGTGGGTTTCACAGACGACTTCTTCGAGGTGGTAACGTCGGCAGCGGTATTTATGCCAGTTTTCTTCGAAGAGGGGTTCATCGCATCGGCGGCAATGACCTTTAAGGCAGACTCTATGCTCGCGGTGATATCGTAGGGCCTGTACTGTGGACAATTCCTTACCGCAGTCACCGCAAACAGTGCTGATGGTCTTCTGACAGACTTTCTTGGAAAGATGGTATTGCAGTCGCTGCTTGCTACTAAAAGCTCTATCACATTGCACGCACTTCATTATATATACCTTATTTTTTTATTGTTAAATTGTTAAACCCTGTAAGAGGGTTTTAGGATAGGACCTATTTTTTATTGTTATTTTGTTAAACCCTGTAAGAGGGTTTTAGGATAAGGTCTATTATTTCTTGTTATTTTGTTAAGCCCCCATTAAGAGATGAGGTATCATTCTTTATCATCGTTGAAACCAGCAAAAAGATAATCATGTTAACCATTCTTCGATTTAACAAAATAACAATAAAAAATAGGTCCTTACTTGAGACCTCTTTGCAGCATTTAACAAAATAACAATAAAAAAGAAAGACCTATGCTAATTCCTCTTGCTGGGGCTTAGTAAGATCTTCTTTGCGACCTCTTACTCTTCTCGAGCGTCGTCTAAAGTCCTTTGTGCTTTAGTATCCGCGGGACACCAATGTCCAACGAAGTCTTCTTCAGAGAATACCTTATTACAGTGACGGCAGGTGTATTTTTTACACGGTTTGGGTATCGGTGTTTTGGGAGGGATTATGCAGTCAGCAGGTAGTTCGCACGTAATGCAGTCCATATATCTATGGGGGATATCGAATGAAGTCCTTAATGGACTCCTTAGCCCACGTCGCCATTGTCAAAAGCGCGCCAAACCGTTCTGCACGCTTCAGACCACACATTTCATCGTACAATTCCTGTACGCGCTCTTTTAACCGGCCTATCTCTTCCCTTTGCATTTCTATGGTGTCTCTTTTATCTTTTGCGTCGGCGGCAATCCTTCTTACTGCTTCCACTGGGTCCATTGTATATATAATGGATCCGAATCATATTCCCTGCAATGCTCTGATAGTAGGACCCACCGGCTGCGGAAAGACCCAGTTCGTGGTAGAGCAGCTATTAGGACCCTTTAGATGCCGCTTTGACTACATAGTGCTGCTTTGCCCCACCTACGTGAATAACCGCACCTGGACGGGTATAGGAGCGAAAGATGACGACTTCTTCGTAGATATCTTAGACCCTAACGAGTTATCCAGCCATTTGAAGTTTTGGCACAAACAATTCCCTAAAGATACACAGACTTTACTCATACTGGATGACATTGCCTGCGGGGACGACGTAAAAAGGCGCACCTCCGAATTAGTGAAGCTCGCTTTCAGCGGCAGACACGACAATATCAGCGTTTGGTTGCTTTCCCAGCAGCTTACCAGTGTCTCTAAACCCTTCAGGGAAAACATAGGCTCCCTGGTCGTATTTTATACACCCAGTAAGTCTGACCTGGAAACCATCTTAAGCGACTACGGCGGTGAGATAAGCAAGGAACAGTTGCATGAATACATGCGGCATTTAAAAGCGCGCCAACATTCCAAAATGATCTTCTCTTTGAGGTTTCCCTACACGGTTGGAATCTATGATTCCTAATGTATATGGACATTGAGCAGCTGATAGATGAAGTCCCCACGCAGCTAGACGAAAGTAACCTCAAGGAACAACTCAACATCCTTGTGTCTTCGGGGAAGTGCAAAGAAATGATAGGCAAGGAACTTACCCATGAGCAGGTTAATAAGTTGTCAGAAGAGGAGGTTAAGAAGTTCCATAAAAGGTACGAGGCTGCCCTTGCAAGTAAGACCACGGACGCCGTAGCAGACTCCGCTATCCGACTTGCAACTAAGTTGCTTGGACTTGCACTGCCCATAGACGACGTGGAGCAACTGCGGAAGGACATAAGCGAGGACTATGTCATATCCCAAGAACTTAAGATAACCTGCGGCTGGTTGTCTTTGAAGTGCGGTAAGTTAATGGCAGTAGCCTCTGCGGCACTTCACGTAGCTCAGCATGTCGACTTGAAGGAGGTACTAGGCTCCTTCGGAACATCTTGGAAGGACTTCAAGAAGGACAGAGAAGTCGAAAAGGTCTTCCAGGCAGCACTTGCTGAGGCACCTAGTCAAGTACCTGCAAGTGACTTATCAAGTACTTAGTCAAGTCATTCGCGGGAATTACCCAGGTCGCCTCAAGTACCTAGTTAAGTACTTATCAATTCCTTCAAGTCCTTAGATATAAATGAGTGAAGCTGAATCGAAGGCGGAGGAAACCCCTCAAGTAGAGGAGCAACGAATCACCAAGGCTAAATCTCCAGGCAGAGTTGCTGCCGGTAAGAAGCTCGCGGAGATGAATAAGAAGAACAAAGCAAAGAAGGAGGAAAAGGTGGAGGACGAAAAGGAATCCTCCATTAATCCTGGGTACGTCATTGGCGCGGTAGGAGTCGCTATAGCAGCAGGCAGCCTTTACTTACAATGGTGGAATATGAAGCCAGAAGTAAAGTGGGAGGCCGCAACATATCACGCACCTGTAGAGACGAAAAAGAGTAAGATCCCTGAAATGGAGTAGATTTATCACCCGTGGCGACCTAGATTTTCCTTCTCGCTTTGTAATATAATGTCGACCGCGTTGTTGAAAACTGTTGAAGAAGCAGCTATTATTACTTCCATCGTTGCGGGTATTGGTTGGGTAGGTAAGAAAGTGCTCAAAGAAGACTTTACTGAAGACCCAAGCAAGAGCTTCGCTAACTTTGCTAAGATGACCGCTGCCGTAGGCGGGGCTATCATGGTAAAGGATTACCTACGGAAGGAAAAGTACCTACCTAATGTATAATGGTTAGCTTAGTCGCAGGTGGAGTCATTGCAGCTTTAGCATTCACTGGAGCTAATTATGGTGGTCAATATTTGGATAGATTAGTTAGAGGCGACAAAAGCGGTGCCGCCGAAAGAAAAAGGCACGACTTAGCGCTGGAGAAATATCAGCGGGACGTGGCGGCGTGGAATAAAAAAAGACAAGCTTACAGGGATTGGTTGGACAAGAATTACCAAGACAAAATGCAGGCGGATAAGAACTTCGAAAACACAGACTACGCCTTCAAACTTTATGCGCAAGCACACCCCGACTTTAGAATGAAAAAGCCTCAGTTCAAGAATTACTACCAGCCTTCTAAGAAACAAAAAGACAATGAATTGGTTTTTGTAGGAGTCGCAGGGCTGGCCGGAGGCGTGGCTTTGGCGTATCTAATATAATGATCGTCTTTTTGGAAAGCGACAAGAATAACTTTACTACTTATCTGAATCCTCCCATCCGCGCGGAAAGGGTTCGGTTGGTTAGTTGCTCTTTGTACAATTCTTGGTATAATTTAATTAATGGCTTTGTCGTCGTGACTTCCACCAAACCAAAAATACCAGATTCCCATTACACCCCCATAACACTGGCTAAGGAGCTAGCAAAGCATGGATATACTCTTACCACAGGATTGCCCCATGAAATGACATTCAAGAAAAATAATGGGAGCGCCAATCTAAAGGACAGTTCATTGGTAGAACTCCTGGGCCTTACTAGTACCACGATAAATAGCGGTAGTACATATGATGTGAAATGGAAAGTCGCATCCTCTTATGAAGTCTATTGCGACTTGGTTCATAGTTACAACAATGGAGAAAAGTCTTCTCTTATGTCCAAGTTTCTGCCCCAAGGTAATCCATTTGACCCAGTAGAATACACTCCCATTTCTTTGAGCTATGACTTGTCTAATTTGGTAGAAAGCATAAACATCACCATTAAGGTGGACGGAAAGACGGTGGATTTCAACGGGCGAAAGATCAATCTCGTCCTGGAATTCATATAATGGGCCGCGTAGAGGACAAACTCAAGAGGATTTACTATGGGCCTGAAGGCTATTGGAAAGGAGCGTCGGCCATCAAGAAACTCGCGACCGCGGCCAGGGTATCAGATGAAACGGCTAAGAACTGGTTGAAAAAACAAACCCTCTGGCAGGTTTATCTTCCCGTGCCTAAGTACATTCCCAGGCCCAGCTTCACCGTAAATACCCCCAATGAAGTTCATCAGGCGGACTTGCTTTTCTTACCGCACGACAAGGTGAGAAAGAAGACCTATAGGTACGCTTTGACCGTAGTCGATATCGCAAGCAGATACAAGGACGCCGAACCTATAACCAGCAAGGATTCTGGGGAAGTCGCAGAAGCCCTAGGTAGGATTTATAAGCGCGTCTTGAAATGGCCTAAGCTGCTGCAAGTGGATGCGGGGACAGAGTTCATGGGCGTGGTTACCAAGACCCTGAAAGACCACGACACTAAGATTAGAAGAGCTAAGGCAGAGTACCACAGGGGTCAAAGCATCGTCGAAAGATTCAATAAGACCTTGGCTGAGCGTCTCTTTGGATACCAGTATTGGAAAGAGCTGGAAGATCCCTCCAAACGCAACAGGGAATGGACTCAGAGGCTCCCCCAGGTCGTCGCGGCTTTGAACAACGAGGCGGCCAGGGCTACGGGAATGAAACCCAGGGATGCCATAAAAAAGAAACACGTGGAACACAAGTCCTTCATCAGAAGTTCGAGGGCGGTCTTCCCCCATGAAAAGAAATTAGGTAATGTCACGGTTCGATATCTCTATGAGCCGGGTGAATTAGAAGGAGGATCCAAAAGAGCTACGGATCCTAATTGGTCTTTGGAAACTTACCAGATCCGAAGCGTAATAGCTAAGAAGGGTCAGCCCATCTTGTATTATCTTCATGATGGCCCCACACGTGGGTTCGTCATGGAAGAACTGCTTATCGTGTGATGTCCGAATGCTATCGTATGCACTCCGTCATCACACATCCATCGCTTGCCGTCAAATGCAGACAGCGACACCTTCTCCTGCGTGACGTTATGTATCTGATGACCATAGCTGCGCAGGCTGTTCATCTTATGCCGCTGTTCCTTGCGTGTTCGTAATACGTTGAGGTAGGACTCGTGCGTAATGTCCTTCTTAACCACGTACTTTTTTACGCCTTTAGCTTTCTTTTCTACGCCGTCTAACTTTAGCACGCTGTACATCTTTGGTTTCAGACCCACGTACTCTACTATGGGTTTTCCTAACATTTCGTCTTTCATCTTCCCAATTACCTTCTTATTCTTCGCAGAGTAAAGGAAGTGCTCCTTCGGGTAACCGCTGGTGTCGTACTCGTCTATGTCGGGGAGGCAGTCTTTGTAAACGTCTTCCGTTTGCACTTCTAGAATTAGGGAGTCGGTGTCTGTGTACAGGAGGCGACAGCGGTCTCCGTACTTTGGCTTAAGCTTATCGTAGTAGAACTCGTACATAAGCAGCTTCGATAGATCCAGCACCGTAAAGCCTGTGTAAACGGGCTTGTTTAGTAAGAGGTTTGCCCTTTTCATGTGAATCACGTAGAAGTTCAGCATTTCTACGTATCTAACGAAGCCTGGCTGTGACACGTATGCTTCTGCTTCCTCTTTGGTGCTGACTATTTTTACGCTTACGCGCTTGCGGATGTTCTCCATTGTCTTTCCGAACACGCTGTTGTTCATCAGTTTGAAGAGGTTTTTCTCGAAGTCATTTTTCGCTGCGGTACGCTTTTGCGTGTTAAAGTCAATGTAGGGGCGCATCCAGGGTTCCTGCGTGAATTTTAGGACTCTGTGGATCTTCTCTACGCGCATTCCGTGTCGCACGTAGAACTGCAGGTTGCGGTAATGTACCACATACTTCTTCTTATCCATCAGGTTCATAGTTAGTTTCCTGTACGGTTTGTAACCAGGGCACATTTGCTTTTGCAGCGGACTTAGCTGCTTAAATGGTATCTCTATCGCTTCTGGTGCTAAGGGGAACTCATTGTGTTCGTCGTGCAGGCGCTCTGGGTACTCCAGATCCACTTCTAAGACGTAGCCCTTGTCTTCCTCCTTTCCTACCTGCATGTAGAAGTCTATCGGCTTCACTGGATCCCATTCGAAGTCTCTCACAGGTAGGTACTGTGACATTGCCCAACCATAAAGGTTATTCGCATCCAGGTAGTAAATGTATGTGGTTGGTTTCTCTGGGTCGTGCTCTACTAAGGGGTTGTTTGCGCGGGCGTAACGTCGGCTGGGTCCGCATACGCCGCCACGAATACCGTCTTCCATAAACCGATACATGTCGTACTCCGTTAGGAGATCCAACTGCGCATTTGTCTTCTTTAACAAAGCACTCCAGCTGAGCCCAGGAGCCGTGTAGAAATTAGCGGGATCCAATCCGTAATATTCCATAGCCATCTTTCTGAAGCTTTGGAAAACATCTGCGAGCAGCACTACGTCAGACCTTAGGTAGATGTCGTGGTAGTCGCCCATGTTCTCACAGGAGTACTTTTCCCACACGTCTAACGCATGCTGGTACTCCTCATCCTTTATGCCGGACTCGTTTAGGGTGCTGTAGAAGCGATCTTTGGGTGGTAGGGACTCTTTGAATCGATCCCAGGAATCCATGTATTCGTATGGGTAGACTCCTTTCCTTTCCGCGCCATATTGACTGGAAATGGGAAAGTTGGTGTTATACTTTACGAGGTTTGCTAAGGAGTCCGCCATAAACTGCTGCGAATCTAAGAACTTTAGCTTACCCACAGTTACGGACATGTAGCGCTCTTTGTTGTTGGGTATGCATTTGACGTCGGAGCCGTCTGTTCCTTGTAGTAGCAAATGGGAGTCGTAACCGCGGAGGTTGTGAAAGAACACCGGAATCTCCATGTCTGGATTTACTTTGAAGTTTATATTGCATTTCCAATGAGCCGCTCCTCTGTATTTACCCGTGATGTGGCAGTGATCCCTAACCTTATCCACATAGAAATCCTCAACAAATGCTTTGTGGCAGTGAATGCAGTGCGTGGAGGGCTTTCCCGGCTTCTCACCTTTCTTAGCATACTTCCCGCATTTAAAATGAGCTTCTCCTAGATACTTTCCATCTTCATCCCACGCTTTCTTGGCTCGTCTTCCAAACTGAAGAAGCGTATGTTGACAAATGTGGCATTTTTTTGCCTTGTTAAAAGCCTCCTGGTTCTCTTTGGTAAATTCCATCTTCTTTGGACGTCTTAATTGTTCTCTAATCTCTCCCTCCTCTTCTCGCAATGCTTCTAGAAACTCATTAGCTGCGTTCTTACCTCGGTAAATCACAGGAGGGTTTGCTTTACCGTCTGATCTGACTACTATGTAACCAAAGGAGCAGATCTCGTGTAATCCTACCTTATTCGTGGCGCCACGTTTCTGCTCTTCCTTAGTTATCAACGCTTCGAAGTCTGCATATATCACGTAAGGCACTTGCATCTGCTTTTGATGGTCTGCGTATGAAAGCTCTTTGTTGGTGGGCATCTGGATCCGTTGCGCCACTTCTTCGACTCCGCGGCAGATCTCATCGTGTTTCTTTAGGGTATTTAAGGATGTAAATGACAGCAAGCAGCAGTCACAGAAGTACTTTTTGCCTTTGTGCTTAGTATGTCTGTAGAATAGTCTGCTAATGTGTTTAACCCATGAGTAGTGTCCGCCGTGGTAGAATAAATGTACGCGCTCTCCTTTACTTTTTGACAGAACTAACGGTACTATCGTCTGCTCTCTGACTCCGTAAACGTTAATTGCTAGATCGTTTATTTCCTCAAATATGGGGATGTCTATCAACTGCATGGGAAATTCCACACCATCCCACTCTAAATCGTCTGTGGGATACTTACTTGTCCTACAGGGATCCTTCTCTGCTGGATACAGTGCAGACCTGATTGCCCACATAAAGCATCGATTGTCTTCATTCTTCACGTTTACAATAGCCTTCTTCCTTTCTACCCACGTTGGTAGCGGTACGTAACTCCCCCCTCGTATGGGTACGTACCTGGCTATACTTATCTCTATTCCTTCAACCTCCTCTACTGTCCAACCCGATCCTTCTTTCGTGTAGTTAGACAGCGACTCCATTATTGCTTCTAAGGCTTCACTGAGTGACCTATCCAGATTCGTGGATTCTAATATCACTAACGACTTTGATCGCAACATTGCTGTCGTCATTACCTCGTCTTTTGACAAACTTACTTCTACCATTATGCTCGCTTTCAGGGCTCCTAATTCTTCTATACCTTTTCGGAGAGTCCTTTTAACCTTCCTTTCTGACTGACGCCAAAACTGTCTAACGTCAATCTCACCGTTACCGGGTATTGACACCGTGCTGAAGTTGCTTTGGGATTCCATCTATATAATAGGAAATATTTTATACCTAATACCAAGCACTTTTTAAGTCGTCGTAGTCGTACTCACAGTCCTGACAATGCCAAAACAATTTAACCTTAGTCTCAAACTTCTTACCACATCCACAATCATAACTGCTCATACACTTCGTCTTCATTTTCAAATGCTTTTTCAAATCCGCTTCTTTCTTAAAAGTTCTCTTACATTCTTCGCACTCCATATATAGACTAACATATTTGCGCTGTTGCCCCTAACCACACTTGAGTGGGGTTGTTTCCGTAGGTGGATTTTTGACACGGGTCTTGCCTGTGTTGAGATTGCGCTGGAACCCCCATTCCCTATACTACTCAGTAACGATAGCCGTTTGTCCATCTACAAAGCTCGATAGTCACAGTAAAGGTGTCTGCTAGTCCATCTACAAAGCTCGATAGTCACAGTAAAGGTGTCTGCTAGTCCATCTACAAAGCTCGATTGTCATAGTAACGATGGGTGCTAGTCCATCTACAAAGCTCGATTGTCACTGTTACCATGGCTGCTAGTCCATCTACAAAGCTCGATTGTCACAGTAAAGGTGTCTGCTAGTCCATCTACAAAGCTCGATTGTCACTGTTACCATGGCTGCTAGTCCATCTACAAAGCTCGATAGTCACAGTAACGATGGCTGCTAGTCCATCTACAAAGCTCGATTGTCACTGTTACCATGGCTGCTAGTCCATCTACAAAGCTCGATAGTCACAGTAACGATAGCCGTTTGTCCATCTACAAAGCTCGATAGTCACAGTAACCATGGTTACTACTCCATCTACAAAGCTTGATAGTCACAGTAAAGGTGTCTGCTAGCCCATCTACAAAGCTCGATAGTCACAGTAAAGGTGTCTGCTAGTCCATCTACAAAGCTCGATTGTCATAGTAACGATGGATGCTAGTCCATCTACAAAGCTCGATTGTCATAGTAACGATGGCTGCTAGTCCATCTACAAAGCTCGATTGTCACTGTTACCATGGCTGCTAGCCCATCTACAAAGCTCGATAGTCACAGTAAAGGTGTCTGCTAGTCCATCTACAAAGCTCGATTGTCACTGTTACCATGGCTGCTAGTCCATCTACAAAGCTCGATAGTCACAGTAACGATAGCCGTTTGTCCATCTACAAAGCTCGATAGTCACAGTAACCATGGTTACTACTCCATCTACAAAGCTCGATTGTCACAGTAAAGGTGTCTGCTAGCCCATCTACAAAGCTCGATAGTCACAGTAAAGGTGTCTGCTAGTCCATATACAAAGCTCGATTGTCATAGTAACGATGGATGCTAGTCCATCTACAAAGCTCGATTGTCACTGTTACCATGGCTGCTAGTCCATCTACAAAGCTCGATAGTCACAGTAACGATAGCCGTTTGTCCATCTACAAAGCTCGATTGTCACTGTTACCATGGCTGCTAGTCCATCTACAAAGCTCGATTGTCACAGTAAAGGTGTCTGCTAGTCCATCTACAAAGCTCGATTGTCATAGTAACGATGGCTGCTAGTCCATCTACAAAGCTCGATTGTCACTGTTACCATGGCTGCTAGGCCATCTACAAAGCTCGATAGTCACAGTAACCATGGTTACTACTCCATCTACAAAGCTCGATTGTCACTGTTACCATGGCTGCTAGTCCATCTACAAAGCTCGATAGTCACAGTAACGATAGCCGTTTGTCCATCTACGAAGCTCGATAGTCACAGTAACCATGGTTACTACTCCATCTACAAAGCTCGATAGTCACAGTAAAGGTGTCTGCTAGCCCATCTAAAAAGCTCGATTGTCACAGTAAAGGTGTCTGCTAGTCCCTCTACAAAGCTCGATTGTCATAGTAACGATGGATGCTAGTCCATCTACAAAGCTCGATTGTCATAGTAACGATGGCTGCTAGTCCATCTACAAAGCTCAATTGTCACTGTTACCATGGCTGCTAGCCCATCTACAAAGCTCGATAGTCACAGTAAAGGTGTCTGCTAGTCCATCTACAAAGCTCGATTGTCACTGTTACCATGGCTGCTAGTCCATCTACAAAGCTCGATAGTCACAGTAACGATAGCCGTTTGTCCATCTACAAAGCTCGATAGTCACAGTAACCATGGTTACTACTCCATCTACAAAGCTCGATTGTCACAGTAAAGGTGTCTGCTAGCCCATCTACAAAGCTCGATAGTCACAGTAAAGGTGTCTGCTAGTCCATCTACAAAGCTCGATTGTCATAGTAACGATGGATGCTAGTCCATCTACAAAGCTCGATTGTCACTGTTACCATGGCTGCTAGTCCATCTACAAAGCTCGATAGTCACAGTAACGATAGCCGTTTGTCCATCTACAAAGCTCGATTGTCACAGTAACGATGGCCGTTTGTCCATCTGCAAAGCTCGATAGTCACAGTAACCATGGTTACTAGTCCATCTACAAAGCTCGATAGTCACAGTAAAGATGTCTGCTAGTCCATCTACAAAGCTCGATTGTCATAGTAACGATGGCTGCTAGTCCATCTACAAAGTTCGATTGTCACTGTTACCATGGCTGCTAGTCCATCTACAAAGCTCGATAGTCACAGTAAAGGTGTCTGCTAGTCCATCTACAAAGCTCGATTGTCATAGTAACGATGGATGCTAGTCCATCTACAAAGCTCGATGGTCACTGTTACCATGGCTGCTAGTCCATCTACAAAGCTCGATAGTCACAGTAAAGGTGTCTGCTAGTCCATCTACAATGCTCGATTGTCATAGTAACGATGGCTGCTAGTCCATCTACAAAGCTCGATTGTCACTGTTACCATGGCTGCTAGCCCATCTACAAAGCTCGATAGTCACAGTAAAGGTGTCTGCTAGTCCATCTACAAAGCTCGATTGTCACTGTTACCATGGCTGCTAGTCCATCTACAAAGCTCGATTGTCACAGTAACGATAGCCGTTTGTCCATCTACAAAGCTCGATAGTCACAGTAACGATAGCCGTTTGTCCATCTACAAAGCTCGATTGTCACAGTAACGAAAGCCGTTTGTCCATCTACAAAGCTCGATAGTCACAGTAACCATGGTTACTACTCCATCTACAAGGCTCGATAGTCACAGTAAAGGTGTCTGCTAGTCCATCTACAAAGCTCGATAGTCACAGTAAAGGTTTCTGCTAGTCCATCTACAAAGCTCGATAGTCACAGTAACCATGGTTACTACTCCATCTACAAAGCTCGATAGTCACAGTAAAGGTGTCTGCTAGTCCATCTACAAAGCTCGATTGTCATAGTAACGATGGCTGCTAGTCCATCTACAAAGCTCGATTGTCACTGTTACCATGGCTGCTAGCCCATCTACAAAGCTCGATAGTCACAGTAAAGGTGTCTGCTAGTCCATCTACAAAGCTCGATTGTCACTGTTACCATGGCTGCTAGTCCATCTACAAAGCTCGATTGTCACAGTAACGATAGCCGTTTGTCCATCTACAAAGCTCGATAGTCACAGTAACGATAGCCGTTTGTCCATCTACAAAGCTCGATTGTCACTGTTAAGATGGCTCCTAGTCCATCTACAAAGCTCGATAGTCAGAGAAACCATGGTTACTACTCCATCTACAAGGCTCGATAGTCACAGTAAAGGTGTCTGCTAGTCCATCTACAAAGCTCGATTGTCACAGTAACGATAGCCGTTTGTCCATCTACAAAGCTCGATTGTCACTGTTACCATGGCTGCTAGTCCATCTACAAAGCTCGATAGTCACAGTAACGATAGCCGTTTGTCCATCTACAAAGCTCGATTGTCACAGTAACGATAGCCGTTTGTCCATCTACAAAGCGCGATTGTCACAGTAACGATAGCCGTTTGTCCATCTACAAAGCTCGATAGTCACAGTAACCATGGTTACTACTCCATCTACAAGGCTCGATAGTCACAGTAAAGGTGTCTGCTAGTCCATCTACAAAGCTCGATTGTCACAGTAACGATAGCCGTTTGTCCATCTACAAAGCTCGATTGTCACTGTTACCATGGCTGCTAGTCCATCTACAAAGCTCGATAGTCACAGTAACGATAGCCGGTTGTCCATCTACAAAGCTCGATAGTCACAGTAACGATAGCCGTTTGTCCATCTACAAAGCGCGATTGTCACAGTAACGATAGCCGTTTGTCCATCTACAAAGCTCGATAGTCACAGTAACCATGGTTACTACTCCATCTACAAAGCTCGATTGTCACAGTAAAGGTGTCTGCTAGCCCATCTACAAAGCTCGATAGTCACAGTAAAGGTGTCTGCTAGTCCATCTACAAAGCTCGATTGTCATAGTAACGATGGATGCTAGTCCATCTACAAAGCTCGATTGTCACTGTTACCATGGCTGCTAGTCCATCTACAAAGCTCGATAGTCACAGTAACGATAGCCGTTTGTCCATCTACAAAGCTCGATTGTCACAGTAACGATGGCCGTTTGTCCATCTGCAAAGCTCGATAGTCACAGTAACCATGGTTACTAGTCCATCTACAAAGCTCGATAGTCACAGTAAAGGTGTCTGCTAGTCCATCTACAAAGCTCGATTGTCATAGTAACGATGGCTGCTAGTCCATCTACAAAGCTCGATTGTCACTGTTACCATGGCTGCTAGTCCATCTACAAAGCTCGATAGTCACAGTAAAGGTGGCTGCTAGTCCATCTACAAAGCTCGATTGTCATAGTAACGATGGATGCTAGTCCATCTACAAAGCTCGATTGTCACTGTTACCATGGCTGCTAGTCCATCTACAAAGCTCGATAGTCACAGTAAAGGTGTCTGCTAGTCCATCTACAAAGCTCGATTGTCATAGTAACGATGGCTGCTAGTCCATCTACAAAGCTCGATTGTCACTGTTACCATGGCTGCTAGCCCATCTACAAAGCTCGATAGTCACAGTAAAGGTGTCTGCTAGTCCATCTACAAAGCTCGATTGTCACTGTTACCATGGCTGCTAGTCCATCTACAAAGCTCGATTGTCACAGTAACGATAGCCGTTTGTCCATCTACAAAGCTCGATAGTCACAGTAACGATAGCCGTTTGTCCATCTACAAAGCTCGATTGTCACAGTAACGATTGCTGTTTGTCCATCTACAAAGCTCGATAGTCACAGTAACCATGGTTACTACTCCATCTACAAGGCTCGATAGTCACAGTAAAGCTGTCTGCTAGTCCATCTACAAAGCTCGATAGTCACAGTAAAGATTTCTGCTAGTCCATCTACAAAGCTCGATAGTCACAGTAACCATGGTTACTACTCCATCTACAAAGCTCGATAGTCACAGTAAAGGTGTCTGCTAGTCCATCTACAAAGCTCGATTGTCATAGTAACGATGGCTGCTAGTCCATCTACAAAGCTCGATTGTCACTGTTACCATGGCTGCTAGCCCATCTACAAAGCTCGATAGTCACAGTAAAGGTGTCTGCTAGTCCATCTACAAAGCTCGATTGTCACTGTTACCATGGCTGCTAGTCCATCTACAAAGCTCGATTGTCACAGTAACGATAGCCGTTTGTCCATCTACAAAGCTCGATAGTCACAGTAACGATAGCCGTTTGTCCATCTACAAAGCTCGATTGTCACTGTTAACATGGCTACTAGTCCATCTACAAAGCTCGATAGTCAGAGAAACCATGGTTACTACTCCATCTACAAGGCTCGATAGTCACAGTAAAGGTGTCTGCTAGTCCATCTACAAAGCTCGATTGTCACAGTAACGATAGCCGTTTGTCCATCTACAAAGCTCGATTGTCACTGTTACCATGGCTGCTAGTCCATCTACAAAGCTCGATAGTCACAGTAACGATAGCCGTTTGTCCATCTACAAAGCTCGATTGTCACAGTAACGATAGCCGTTTGTCCATCTACAAAGCGCGATTGTCACAGTAACGATAGCCGTTTGTCCATCTACAAAGCTCGATAGTCACAGTAACCATGGTTGCTACTCCATCTACAAGGCTCGATAGTCACAGTAAAGGTGTCTGCTAGTCCATCTACAAAGCTCGATTGTCACAGTAACGATAGCCGTTTGTCCATCTACAAAGCTCGATTGTCACTGTTACCATGGCTGCTAGTCCATCTACAAAGCTCGATAGTCACAGTAACGATAGCCGTTTGTCCATCTACAAAGCTCGATAGTCACAGTAACGATAGCCGTTTGTCCATCTACAAAGCGCGATTGTCACAGTAACGATAGCCGTTTGTCCATGTACAAAGCTCGATAGTCACAGTAACCATGGTTACTACTCCATCTACAAGGCTCGATAGTCACAGTAAAGGTGTCTGCTAGTCCATCTACAAAGCTCGATAGTCACAGTAAAGGTTTCTGCTAGTCCATCTACAAAGCTCGATAGTCACAGTAACGATGGCCGTTTGTCCATCTACAAAGCTCGATAGTCACAGTTAAAATTGCTGCTAGTCCATCTAAAAAGCTCGATTATCACAGTAACTATGGTTACTACTCCATCTACAAAGCTCGATATTCACTGTAAAGGTGTCTGCTAGTCCATCTACAAAGCTCGATTATTACGAGTTCTTTGAGTTTCGTAACTTTGTTTGTTTATAAATGTCACAGTTGCAATTGCAAATGTTAATAATTAACTTCGTTAGAGATTTCTGTATTGGACATTGTTAGTTGAAAGGTTTTTTCATTAATAAATGCTGTGACGTGTTTTTTCTTTTTCTTTTTTGAGTTTATTCAGTGTGTGACAGAGAGAAAGACCCAGGTTTAAAACTTAATAAGTAATATATTAAAGATATTAATATTATTTTGATAGTTGTGACTTTTAAAATTTTTATAAAAAGGTTTTCTTTGGATATACCATTCATAATTTATAGCATTCGAGGCAATATTTCGAAATATTGAGTTGGCTGCCGAGTTGGCTGCTAATTTCAGCCCGGTAACATTTTCTCAACATTTTTTGTCCAATGTCACCGGTATTTTTGTAGCTCGATATTTTTTGAATATTTTCGTATATATTGTTTTGTGTTTAATGATACTGGGTTTCTGTCGAATCTATCCAAACGTTATGATATTCAAGACCTCCACGTTTCAAAAAAAAAAAAAGAAAAACTTCGGAAATGCTGAAAGGTTTTTGAATTGAAACATTACAATGATATTGATTCTTTCACTTGTATTCAGCAACTATAATATTCTTAAAATGTTTTCGGTGTTAAGGTGTCGGACGTCAGTGTTTTTTGCACGTATTTAGGAAATTTAGGAAGTTTATTGTCAGTCATAACGGCATGACTTTCAAGACGAAATATCCGTACTTATTTTGCGCGATAATTACAACCTACCAAGTAACTTCAAATAGAATATTGCTAAGTTAACAGATCAAACTTAAAAGAAAAAAAAAAAAAAAAGTAAAATGTCCAGGTCTCAAGACATTTGCTTAAAGAAATGATAATATTATTTTTTGATAACACAATCAACCGCTTTTGTTGATATCTCATAAAGTTTCACATTTTATGTTTGATTATTTATTCAAAAGATGTTGAGGATGAACAAACTTCAGTTAATCCAATAATCAAATAGTCTTTTAATTTTATCAAATCTTCAAGTGTTATCTATACTCTAAAACGATTACTGGGTTGATGTAAGTCAGGGCACGGCTAACTCTGCCGCTAATAAAAGTCGTTTACTACAACTACGTAACAAAATTCTTGCTACTTTCATTTTTTTCAGTTAATTAGCACCAACTATATATATCTTATACGATTTTCATAAGGCGATGAGCATTTGAATAAGAAAGAACATTCTGGCATCATTGGTACTTAAAATGTGGCCATTATATATTTCTGGGTCGCAAGCATTCCCAAGAGATACAAAAGATAAAAACATGGCGGCCATCTTGGTGCGATTAATAATGGATGCTGATGAGAAATCGTTTGTTAAATTGTCACCAACATGGTCGCGACGACGCAGTTAAAGAATAAATTGAATGGTCTATTCAGATACAGTCACCAAAACCGCGGTATTAATTTATCTATAATCATTTCAGGAGCTCATCACCGAGAAACAAGTGGAAAAATCTACCGAATTTCCAAGATTATCCTTCACGAAGACTACTCTCATGTACAGAATGATGTGGCTCTTTTAAGGCTTGCTGTGAAAGCGACATTGGATGACAAAGTGGGAACAATTTGTCTGCCAAAGCAAGGTGATAGAATTCCAAATGGAAAAAATTGCTTCATGACAGGTAAGCTGACTGTTTGCTTCCTCTTGCCGGGAGCCAATAGTTTTATTTTTTTAATGTCATTTTCGTTTCTAATCAGTAAGACAAGACATAATTGAAGTAAAGGGGAACAAAGAAATGGAATGGAAAACTATTTAGAGCTCAGCTCGATATTCATATCTTTGGATAAGCACTGAGTACGTCTCATTTACTTAACCCGTGAAATAGATATTAGACTAATAAACATTAGTAGATCCTGATTTCATTTGTCTTAGTCTTTTGTTTCTATCTGACTAGAGTGATTTTATTTATTTCGCGAAAGAAAAATAACTATTTAGTCAGTACGTATATTAGTTAATAAAAGACAAAAGAAAACAATGGGTTCAGAGTCTACCTATAACTGTAATGCGTACTTTTTTTTCACACGGGTCAAAGAAAATCACTCTGTTACATGTTAACAATGGGTAGTATTTTTCATTTCAAGGGTTAAATGCTTTCACTCTACTAGCTCACTTTGTACTAGTTAACTAGACCCATACACCGTACAAAATAATAACATATACTCTCGTTAAACAATAATTCAATTTACAGGTTGGGGCCGTTTCTCTGGCAGTCACCCTGCTGGATCTAAACTCCTCAAACAAACCAACGCCCCAATAGCTGATTACCAAACGTGCAGGAAAGTCAATGGCGGGTCGGTGACGGACAAAACCATGGTGTGTGCAGGAGGAAAAGGCAGTAGTGTTTGCATGGGAGACAGTGGAGGACCACTGTCCTGTGAAGAAAATGGAAGATGGGTGCTACGTGGGGCAGCATCCTGGGTGACTGACGTCCAATGCCCTGTCAATACATACTCAGTCTATGCCCGTATAAGTAATTTCGTGGATTGGATCAATAACAAAATAGCAGGTGAGTGTTTCAATTGTATAGAGCGTTTCAGGTGACGTCACAGCGGCCACGTTGATGTACCAAAGCGATACAGTTTCTATTTTCCGGGAATTGAATTCTATATTTATGCAAATTGATGGTTTTCACAGCCGCCATGATGGATTCGTCATTAGTCTCTGTTGTTATATCATCCAACATGGCCGCCGTGTCTTTTGTTATTTTATTTTCTTGGGAATGATTGAGAACTATCAGTACAGCGCAGAAAGTTTCTATTGTTTGCTACACCAATATGGCTCACGTGAGTGAAAACGCTCTATTGCCAACTAAAGTCAATGCTTCTGCATCGAGGGCTTCAGTTTTCTCCGGGTCTCCAGTTTTCCTCCCTTCGCAAAAATCAACTCCTAAATTCCAATTCTATCACGGAATGAGGGCCACAGGTTTGTTAGCCACTGGCTATTAAGTGCTACCCTCGTAAAATAAGGACGGTCAATAATAAGAGAAATGCAAATTTAAGAAAATTTCGAGAAAAGAACGACGTTCTGTCTCAAAAAATAAACGATCGAAAAATTAGTGTTTTTTTTATTTCTTTCGTAATTTTATATTTAAAATGTTATTTGTTTATTAATTATTCGTTATTTAAGAGTGTTCGTGAATTGAGTATAATTTTCTTTGTACTTCATCTATATCCTTTTCTATTTTTCTCCTTCATCTATATCCTTTTCTATTTTTCTCCTTCATTTATATCCTTTTCTATTTTTCTCCTTCATCTATATCCTTTTCTATTTTTCTCCTTCATCTATATCCTTTTCTATTTTTCTACTTCATCTATATCCTTTTCTATTTTTCTCCTTCATCTATATCCTTTTCTATTTTTTTCCTCCATCTATATCCTTTTCTATTTTTCTCCTTCATCTATATCCTTTTCTATTCCTATCCCTTTCACTTCATCGTTTTCCTCCCATTTTCTTTCAACTTCCGGCTCATATTTATTCCATGTTCAGTACTTCAGCTTTGTGTTTTAACAAATCTTCTTAATAATTTATAGACTGATTCCATAAGTCGTAGTTTTCGCTCCTTCAGTGGGTTGTGATCGCTCATCTAGCGTGTGTGAGCAATATCCAGAATCGACAGAAGAGCGAAAACACCGAATTATGGAATCAGTCTAAATAATCTATTTTAGGTGAAGGCGGAAGTGGTAGTGGCGGCAATGGTGGCAACGGTGGAAATAGTAAGTAATATTTACCAACTGTCAACATTTATTTACTTTCTTTTATAACGGGCCAAGAATGAATGATACCAGTAAAATATATTTTTGACAACGAAGGATTTACAGCAGTAAGTAAGAGGGTTTGAAACAGTAGAAAGTGCAGGAAACTGATAGGTAAAGTTAACCTGTAAACAACACGTTAATTTATATGTGTATGCTACACATTAATTGTTAACGGTTGGAGTGTCTTCACTGAATATTTTTCAACAACTTTCTTCAGCTAACAAATTAATGATCGTTGGCAATCAGCATTGAAGTTTGCCTTTTTTCTTGTTTTCGATAACTTAAGAGTGACTGGTTTCTCATGATATGGCCTTTGTTTAGCAAATATTTACATTTGAGTTGAATCAAATTTAATTGAAATTTTAACACACGACACCAAAAATGTCACTTTTTACTTGAGCTGATTCTGATTCTTGTTCCAAGTATTGAAGTATTGAAAAATTAATTAATATAAGTCATGATTGCTAACCAATTCTTAATAATTTAGGTTGCAAGCCTAAGTTTCCATAATCATTATCCATTGATAATACCTTTTCGCATATCACATTTTCAGTACAACTAGTTTTCACAGTAGATTTAAATCCTTGTCCCACAAACTACTACATAGTACCTGTTTCAAAGAGTACATAGCGAGGCTATTTTATTTTATTTTCACAGGACCAAAAAACAACAAAAACAATTTATAATCAATTTTCTTGAGTCTTGAACTCTGAGATGTTCTAACTAATTTGATGAGCTTGAGTGGGACATAGCAACGGCAACTAAGGGGATTCGGAACTACAAATAAAACACTTATTCAAGTTATTCTTGTGTTTTTCAGCGTGTCAAGATAACAATGAAAACTGCAAGCTGTTTTCTTTCCAATGCAAATTCAATCCAAGGATTAAACGAATCTGCCCCAAAACCTGCAAACTCTGCAAATCAACTTGAGCTGAATGTAGACGACAACTATTTGATTTCCTAATTAGCGTAGGTTATTAATATTCATAAGTTGAAATTATGGGATGTAAGCCGGGACAGGCAGCAAGACGATCGTAATACGTACACCATATGGTATGTCAAGATTATATTTGATTTTCCGTAAGATATAGGCTTTTAATTTGTAACTTTTTATTTCTAGTGAAACTCGTAATTATAAATCTGTCTATTGTGAATGAAATAACTGAAGAACATCAAGATTATCGAGAATTAAATCGCTGATATAATCGACGAGCGTTTTGCGTTGTGTACCCATTACCGAATTAGATGTCCCCACTGAACGAAAGAAGATGTCCGCTACATTATTGTTCACATATGTCATTCACCGACTGATGGACATTTATTAAGCTTGATTCTGCAGTTATCCAGCGTTTATTTCATCTCCGAAGAGTGTTTACAAGAATCGTACGGCTTGTGAATTCCTCGAATTTCCATGTGCAGCGATGGATGATGACACAGGAAGCCCGCCGGCAAGACGCAAGAAGCCCGCTGATCGTGAAAGTTGTGACGGAGTGAGAGAAGAGAGAGCTGAAGCTCTAAGACGCTCAAGATCGGGATATATTGGCCAATTGACAAAGAATTATCGAAATATAAAAGAAGTGATGAAATCAGAGAATTTCAATGATATTGATACCGTTCTGAGGATAAGGCAGAAAATATTGAACACATTTGATAACTTCGAACGGTGTTGTCAACAGCACTTAGAATGCTTGAAGGAACAGTTGGATATTGAAGAAGCTGAAGGCATTTACAGTAGAGAGCTAGAAGCTAAAAAAGACATTGAGGGAGAAATTGATGCGTGGACCCACCGGAACAAAAGACCGTTCATTGACTTTGATCTGCCTCTTGTCGAACCCTGCGATTCTAGTAGCCAAGCAGGCTCTAACGAAAGTTCCCAATCAAGTACAGCAACGAAGTTAAAGTTGAAAGCGAGGGCAGATCAAGCTGTTGCCGAGCTTAAGATTAGACAGTTGAAGGAAGAGCAAGAATTGCAAGAAAGAATTGAAGAGATGACGATGAAATTGCGGTTAGAGGAGGCAATTCAAGTCAATAAAATAAAACGTCGACACACATTACTAAAAGCTCAACACGAAATGGAACAAAGAAACACTGAACTAAAAATCTATGAAAGGGCCGAACGAGTTGAGCTATACAATTTTTACGACGACGACGACGACGTGTTACCTGGTTCAAACCCCTTTGGCTCCACACCAAGAAGTGCCCCAAAGGAATCGACTAGAGTTGCAGACTTTAGACAGCGCCTCCCTGTGAACCCGTTTGCAACTCCGATAACACCGATCTCCACTAACCCATTCGCAGCCCCGATGGCCCAGACGCCTGGCAGTTCGTTAGCAACACCGACAAGGGGAAGCTCAAGTAACCCGTTTACGACGACAGAATGGCCTGATGTAGTACACAGGAAGCCCAAACCGAAGTTTGTTCATGCTGCACATGCACCGACACCACAGGCATGGCTGGACCTGAACACACCCGAGTTCTACGTCGCTGATTATGATAACCGTCTAAGCGACACTGCCAATAACGATGAACCACCTAAGCCAGCAGTCCATGAGAAGGTCCTCAGTCAACTGATAAAGCAGCAAGAAAGGATCACCAGCGCCATGACCAACGCTTTAATGCTTCCTAAACCAGAGCTATTAACCTTTGATGGAAACCCATTACACTACTGGAGGTTTATTCGCAACTACGAACAGAACATTGAAGCAAAGACTGAGGATAACGGAGAACGATTGAATTATTTACTGCAATATTGTACGGGCAAGGCGAAAGAAGTGATCAAGAACTGTGTAGTATTGGACTCTACCGACGGCTACCTCACAGCACGAACGTTATTGCTTGAAAGATTCGGCGAACCTTATGTCATAGCCACGGCCTACATTGATCTTGTAACTGAGGGACCCCCGCTGAGGGCGTATGATAGAGAAGGCCTGCAAGTTTTCGCCGATAAGTTAAAGGACTGTGAATTAACTCTACGTGCCGTTGGATATTATGACGACTTGAACAATGCTGACAACTTGAAGAAAATAGCAGAACGTTTCCCTGTCCACCTAAAGGCTAGGTGGCTCGAGAAGGCTAGAGTGATACGAAGCGGAGGAGGAAAACCCAGCATAGACCATATGTCCGAATTTTTGTCTGAGAGAGCAAAGGCCGCAAATGATCCTGTTTTCGGACAGATTATGGACTCAAAGGACACGTCCAGGGACAGAATGCGACCCCGAAGTAAACCGTTTCAGAACACGCCAAGGCCGCCAAGAGCTACCACCCTAGCGACACACCAAGCAGAAACGCCGAAAGTGACGGCAACAACAAAGGATTCACAATTAGCTTCGAGGGCCGCATATACTTTAAACGACCAGGTAAAGTGTGGTCTTTGTGCCCAAGCACATCTTCTCACAAGCTGCGATGAATTTAAGAAGAAGACGCAAGGTGAAAGAATGAAGTTTGTTCGAGACAAAGGGTTATGTGACAACTGCCTTAAGCGAGGACATAGAGCAAAGAATTGCTATCAGAAAAAACAGTGTGAAGTGGATTCCTGTGAGGGAAAACACCACACGTTGCTGCATCCACCGAACAGCTCTAACCTTAATCAACAGCCGAGCCAGGATTCAAGTAACAATACGAACAGTGCTAAAAATTATAATGTCGTCAAGGCTGATAGCGTAAACAGCGTCGATGTTCTTGCCAAGGAGAAAAGAGTATGTCTTCCAATCGTGCCCGTAAAGGTTCGTGGAAAGAAAGGTCAGAGATATGTTGTCACCTACGCTCTTTTGGACCAGGGATCCGACACGACATTGTGCGAGAAACGCCTAATAGAACAGCTGGGAATCGAAGGCGCCGAACGAACATTCTCGTTGACAACTATCGAAAAGGCAAACGTTCAGCGAAAGGGATTAACCGCGAGTTTGGAAGTTACAGCTCTTGACTCAGACAATGTCGTCGAGATACCGACCGTATGGACAGTCAAAAAATTGCACATCACTACAGAAGGTGCACCCAGAGATGAAGACATTCGTAGGTGGCCACATCTAGCAGAAATACAAATACCTGAAATAGACACTGATGAAGTTACTTTACTCATCGGCAATGATACGCCTGAAGCCTTTTGGGCGTTAGAAGAGAAACGAGGACAACGGAAGGAACCGTATGCGGTCAAGACACTCCTTGGATGGACCATCGTAGGACCGATGACTGAGTCTACGCATCAACAAAGCTTGAACGCACACTACATATCTTCCCACGGTGATGAGCTTAAGGCTCAAGTTGAAAGATTCTGGAGGACCGATTTCGGAGATGCAGTACTAAGTTCCGAAGAATGCATGTCAGCAGAAGATAAAAGAGCGTTGTCTATCATGCAGGAAAGCACGGTTTTATCTGAGGGTCACTACCAAATGGCCCTGCCGTGGAGAAACAGCAGTTATTGTACATTGAACAATCGACCGATGGCTGAGTTTAGACTTGCAACATTAAAACAAAGATTCCTGAACGATCCTGGACTTTATGAGAAATACAAAGAAGTTATAGATGACCATCTGACTAAGGGCTATGCCCGTCGCCTTCCCAACGAGAATTTTGACCAGAAGAGAGTGTGGTACCTACCCCACCATGCTGTGATTACCCCCAAGAAGCTACGCGTGGTATTCGACTGCGCCGCCAAATGGAAAGGCATGTCATTAAATGACCAACTATTGCAAGGACCTGATCAAACGAACAATCTCGTAGGCGTCCTTACTAGATTTCGCGAAGAGCCCATAGCACTAGCAGCAGATATCGAAGCTATGTTTTTGCAAGTCAAGGTTGAGCCCAAGGACTGTGACATGCTTAGATTCCTTTGGTGGCCTGATGGAGATCTTAGTCAACAGCCAGCAAATTTTCAAATGCTAGTCCACATTTTCGGTGCAACGTCTTCGCCAAGTTGTGCGAATTTTGCACTCAGAAAAACAGCTGACGACAATCAAACCGAATTTAATGATGAGATTGTGAACATCGTGCATAGGAACTTCTATGTGGATGATATGCTGAAGTCGACAAGTACTGTTGAAGGCGCTATACGAACTGCATCTGAAGTGACTGAACTGCTACGACGAGGAGGATTTCGTCTCACAAAGTGGATGAGCAATAGTAAAGAAGTCCTCAAGTCGATACCTGAATCTGAAAGAGCTAAGGCTGTAAAGGAACTAGACTTTGAACGATTTCCGACGGAAAGAGCCTTAGGAGTTGAATGGAATGTCGAGAAAGATTGCATCGGATTTAAGACACAGGTAAAGGAAAGGTCTCTTACAAGACGTGGGATGTTATCCATAACGAGTTCTGGCTATGATCCATTGGGTATCGCTGCTCCATTCGTCCTGTTAGCCAAGCTAATCTTGCAAGAACTTTGTAGACAGCAACTAAAATGGGATGACCCAATCCCTGAACATAACCTCGTTGAGTGGAAGAGATGGCTAGAAGACCTACCAAGACTGTCAAATATGAAGCTACCGAGATGCTTGAAGTCACCTGACCTTGGAGACATCGTCACCTATGAATTGCACCATTTCGCAGATGCTTCCCAGTCAGCTTATGGCACCGTATCGTACCTGCGGATGGTTGACATTAATGGGGAAGTACATTGTTCGTTCCTGAACGGGAAGTCAAGGCTCGCTCCTGTAAAACCAGTGACCATTCCTCGCTTAGAACTATCGGCGGCCGTTGTAGCAGTCAAAATTGATAAGATGTTAACAGCCGAGCTAGATCTGCCGCTGACTGAGTCGACGTTCTGGACTGACTCTACAACAGTGCTTCAATACATCAACAACTTCTCAAGACGATTCAACATCTTCGTGGCACATCGGATTGCTATCATTCACGAATTTTCTACCCCCAAGCAGTGGAGATATGTGAATACCAAAGACAATCCTGCGGATGATGCGTCCAGAGGTTTGACCGCGGAGAAAATTACAGGAGACGAAGGAAGGCGATGGTTGTGCGGCCCTGAGTTTTTATGGAAAGGCCGAGATTCGTGGCCAGCACCAGTTCTCAAGATATCTGAGGTACCAAGTGACGACCCAGAAGTGAAGAGAGAGAGACAGGTCTATATGGCACAGCAAAGGGACTCAAAGAACTTCCTGCAACGAATGTACGAGCATTACTCTGATTGGTATCGCTTAAAGGTGGCCATTGCCTGGATGCTGAGATTCAGAAACTACTTCGTAAACAAGTTAAGAAGTTCAAAGCATGATATTGAAGTTAAGCCTGCTACAAGAGGAAGAATAACTGTGAAAGAGATTCGAGAAGCAGAAGTTGCAATTATCAAGGATGTACAAGGCCAAGGCTTCACAAGGGAAGTGAATATCTTGAGCAAACAGATTGAGAAGTCGAAAGTCAAGGTTTCCACAAGAGAGAAACCCCTACCAAAGGCAAGTTGCATTTTCAAGCTAGCCCCCGTGCTTAAAGGAGGAGTTTTATTAGTTGGAGGCCGCTTAGAGAACGCCCCAATTTCTGATGCAGCCAAACATCCACCAATTCTACCGAAAAACCACCCTGTCTGCGAGCTTGTTATTAGACATTATCACCAACTGTACGGCCACGCTGGAAGAGAACACCTACTGGCCCTTGTAAGACAGCGATATTGGATAGTAAGCGCAAGATCCCTAATTAGACGTGTGCTGACGACATGCTTTGACTGCCGAAGACGTAAGGCCCCGCCTATATCCCAACAGATGACAAACTTGCCAGTTGACAGGCTCACCCCTGACGAACCACCATTTTCATTTGTTGGAACAGACTTCTTTGGTCCATTCTTAGTGAAAAGAGGTCGGAGCACAGAGAAACGGTACGGATGCATTTTCACTTGTTTAACATCACGAGCCGTACATCTAGAGGTTGCTCATAGCTTGGAAGCAGATTCCTTCATCAATGCGTTGCAGCGGTTCATGAATCGCAGAGGAAGACCCATCGAAATCAGAAGCGACAATGGTACTAACTATAAGGGTGGTGAGAGAGAGCTACGCAAATCTTTACAAGAATGGAATGTTCAGAAGATCGAGAGTTTCCTAAAACAGAGAGAAATCGTCTGGAAGTTTAATCCCCCAGGAGCCAGCAGCATGGGTGGAATATGGGAGAGAATCATAAGATCTGTAAGGTCCATTTTAAGGGCCCTGTTGAGGGAGCAAGTTACTACAGACGAAGTCCTGTTGACTTTAATGACGCAAGTGGAGGCCATTCTTAACAGTAGGCCGTTGACAACTTGCAGTGATGATCCCAAGGACGACTCCCCTTTAACGCCTAACCATATCCTGTTACTGCGTCCAGGAGCGAGTATGCCTCTAGGTGTATTCACGGCTTCTGATAACTATGGCAGACGTCGATGGAGACAGTGTCAATATCTAGCCAATCTGTTCTGGCGCCGTTGGCTCAAAGAGTACCCACCAACTTTACAATTGAGGCAGAAATGGATCTCCCCACAAAGGAACCTAGCGAAAGGTGATGTTGTTTTGGTGGTGGACGAGACCGTTAAACGGGGCCAGTGGCCTCTGGCATGTGTACTAGAAGTTTACAAGGCAAGGGAGGGACTTGTACGCTCCGCAAGAGTCAAGACGTCTAAGACAGAGTTGGTCCGTCCCATTCACAAATTGTGCTTGCTGGAAGGAGTTGATTAAAGCCTCAAGAATCAAGGAAGCACTGTTAGCGAATTACACAAGAACATTGTTGAGTTAATTGATAATTGTGCTATGAAACCAAATTAATTTGTTATTGTCGTCAGGACAATGATTTAAGAAATGATCCATAAGAAATGCCTCATTTGGGGCCAGTAATGTAGACGACAACTATTTGATTTCCTAATTAGCGTAGGTTATTAATATTCATAAGTTGAAATTATGGGATGTAAGCCGGGACAGGCAGCAAGACGATCGTAATACGTACACCATATGGTATGTCAAGATTATATTTGATTTTCCGTAAGATATAGGCTTTTAATTTGTAACTTTTTATTTCTAGTGAAACTCGTAATTATAAATCTGTCTATTGTGAATGAAATAACTGAAGAACATCAAGATTATCGAGAATTAAATCGCTGATATAATCGACGAGCGTTTTGCGTTGTGTACCCATTACCGAATTAGATGTCCCCACTGAACGAAAGAAGATGTCCGCTACACTGAAGGTGGGTATTGTGACACTAGTTTTCACTGGAAATTATATCCATTTATTCAGATCTTTTCATTCTAAACATTTAGTAGATTTAACTTAGCTTTTGTATTAAGAAAATAGAAAAAAATTAGAAATAAAAAATAATAAAGAGAAAGAGAGAGAGAGAAGAAAAAAAGAAAAGAAAAATGCCTAACATTTATCTATTTTTATTTTATTTGCAATGATATTCATCATTATCAGGTGCTTCTTCACTATAAGTGATTTTCAAGAACTGTCCTGTAAAAACGGATGTAAAAAAAATTGATCTTTAAATATTGTTTCATTCTTTAATGGCTTCATATGATAGCCTGTCTTTTTCCCCAATTCGTTTTTTAACTTTGGGCAAATAAAACTCACTCATCCCATGTCTCGCTTTTTCTTTGAAACATTCTCATTTAGTTTGGTCAACCTCTCGACTTATAGTGTTCAAGTAGCTTTCACTTTCCTTGCACCAATCCCAAAGGCAACGAATACGCCTAATTATCCAACCATAGCGCTCCATTTTGACGATGAAAAGAGAGCGAAACAAGCTATACGTATTTCCGATCGCCACGTATTATAGTATTTCTATACAAAGCATTTTTATCTTTTCTACAGAAAAATTCTCTCCTAGTGGATAGACTGAATTTGCATTGATTGCACTATTTTTTTACACCAGAATTCGTATAATAAGAGCAGGTCGAATCAATGACATTTTTTGAGTTCACAACCATTGAATAAAAACATAACTAAACCGGAGCTAGACATATATAGATTGGTTTAATAACGTTTACGTAGTCTTTTATCTATATTATAAAAGTTTCGTTATTTTAACTTTTACTGAAGAAGGCTAAAAAAGTAGTCCAATATATATGATGATTTTCAATTTTAATTCAGAGACGAAATATTTAGTAAAATATGGCTCAATGGGTCCTGCTGTTATGGGATGGACCGCTCTCGGTAGAGCTACGGAATCTTTATTCTACTTTCTCTTCACTCTGACTAAAACTAATTACATGAGCTCTATTTATAATAACTTCATGACAGGTGTCATTCTACAATCAATATGATATTATCGCTGAGTCTTGATTGGCTAATGGAAATAGTAAATTCCTAAGTGTGATATCTTATTTAAGAGTAATACGAGTGAAAATCTTAGAACTAAACATAACTTAAACTAAAGATAATATGTGAATATATGGTAAATGTATAGAAAGGTCTACGAGGAATATATATGTCATAAGATTTAAAAGAATAGTGCTAAAATAACTAAGCAAAGGGGTAAAGAGTGTTTAGGGTGTAACCATAGGTGTACATGCTAATGGGAGGAGCTAAGTGGTTTACTTGTAAATTCAAAGCATACCATTATCTAAACTTGTGCGTGATGGCAGCCTTACTGAAATCTTATATCGATATTTTCAATAACTAATTGATCGTTCTTTATCTTGTTTTCATACGATAAGAAATAGTAATTAGAAAACTGATGTCTAGCTTAGTCTGTAAAAACATTAATTTTCTCTCTCATAACACTGCTGCAAACTATCAATTTTCGAATGCATTGTTAACCCTTTCTCTGGGAATATCTTAAACAGAATCTTTAAAACAAGTGCATTGTTCATGGCTTTTTAAAATCCCGTCTGGTTTTTGAGTACTCTGTTTAACTAAACTAAATTATTAAAGAAGAGGTAACTAGCTAAAAACCTGTGAGCTGCGTCGGTGTTTCTAATGAAACAGTAATAAAAGGATAAATTATACACCGTGAAAAGATGAAAAAACTTTCTGACGTTTCGGACTCTAGTCCTACTTTTACTCCGAAGAAGGACTAGCGTCCGAAACGTAAGAAAGTTTTTTCATCTTTTCACGGTGTAAAATTTACCCTCTTCTCATTACTGTTAAATTATTAAAGAACTTTTCTTCCCTTTTTCTCTCAACAGAAATGAAAAGCCGGACTCTTCGTTGAAGCCAAATAAAGAAACCATAATCATTCCTAGTCTTATTTTCTTGCTTCTGAATTTATTCATTGCTTTTCACTGCAACTCTCTATATAGCTGAGTTTTTATCATTTAAAGCATAGTTAATGGAGCGGAGTGTTTGAGAAACCTATTATTCTAGGTTTTTGTTCGACTTTATCCATTGTTATCATGAAGTTGACAGTGCACAGAGAAGGGAAATTTGCCCCATTTGTTCACAGTATTCGGGAATATAGAAGTTTTCCCCCCCTAAAAATTCGTTATTTTTTGTTGATTATTATAGTTATTCTTTGTTAAGTAATCCTATGTCATTAATTGTTTTTCTTATATATCATCTAGTAACTTAACTGTATCTGCGCGGAAATATTTATCCGCATGGTTTTTGGTCATCGAATAATATAAAAGTTTTCGCTTTCAAAATGTTCATACATGAAAATAATAAGGAAATGAGTATTTTCAGCCATACTTGCTTTGGTTTGTGCACGGTCAGTATCACGTGATGGTACGATTCAACCTCAAACGTAAAACAATAGCTTTGTATCAACCCATTCCGCCATCTTTGTTTTTCCATTTCAGTGTTGAAATAAAGCAGGTGACAGCTAATGAACGTTCTTGACACATCTTTAGACACATCTTGATTAATGCAATATTTTTCTGTTTACGATTTCTTTTTTAAAGTCATTTTTTAAAAGCTTTTCTGGTATTTTCTCTCCTCAAATTAAATTCACGGTTTAAAATTAATTTGTCATACCCTGCCGAACCTCATATCACACACAGGTTGTAATTTCAACTTTAAAACATATTAGAAAACAGGTATCAAATTCGGCGTTTTCTTGATAGGAAAAATTATCTAAGGCAATATATCTTAGTGGGAATAACCTTTCATCACAAGGAAACAGTTTGATTACAAACCGGCAAGGATAACTTTCTGCTAAATCAAGTAAACAATAAAGAAAATCTGTTTGCTCATAACATAAATATACCTTTTTTCTATAAGCCGACGGAGCCGCGAAGCCGCCCTAATAATTCAAAAGCAATATGCAGAGTACTTTAAATAGTTCAGCATTTTCCCCCCAAGAACTTTTTTATATATTATTTCGTAAGCGGAAGGTTAAAGTAAGTCTAGCAGCATTTAGCACCACTTGAAAACATTTCAAAGTCTTCGACAGTTAAATGAAATGCCACATCACCGGCCCATTTAATGAATTTTTACTCAAAAGAGAAAATGAGGATTTGTTATTTATCCAAGCTATGTAGAAGATGAGTGAGTTGACAAAGTTTGACAACATTTGATGTAGTCGTTGACTTGTACCGGCCGTGTTGTTTAAAAGTACCGTTTAAAAGTACCGACGATCCAACTAGTCAAATACTGTAAAACAATATTACACATTTTCTGCCATGTATATTGTAGTCATACATTTTATTGAATATTATTTTCCTTGGCAGAGTGAAAAATACTCGAATTTTAACTGTATTCAACAGAGTGATTTGTAATTCCCTAGCAGCGCCTTGGCCAGGCAGTAATCGTTTATTTTTTTGAGGGGGGTTTCAGTTGAATGAGTTATGTTTTATAGTGATCGATGGAAATTGAATGAAATTAATCTAAAAAATTCACAAAGGCGTCAAAGGTTTGTCTTATAAACTAACAGCTGGATATTTCATAATTAACAATAATCATTCCAAAATATAAATGCTGAAATAACTTTGGGCTGAAAGTAAAACGAAAAATAATTTAAATGGATATTTTTCCTTGTTAACTCTATATTTTTTCTTCAGCTTGTTTTTGACTTTAATTTTTCTAAAAATAACGCTATTCATTTAATCCATTTGATTGGAATTTCTCGTTTAGTTGTCAAAAAAATGTAATGAAAATATTGCCACAATGTTACCTTTTTTTTGTCAACTAATGACTAGTCCAATTACAAATGCCGTATATACAAGCTAACTTACACATATACAAAGAACATTGTACTTAACGCTCAGACTCTTCGATTCTTAAGCCATAGATGGACTTAAGGTCGGGTAATCAGCTTGAGACGATAAATTGGCCTGAAGGTTGTCTAACAGTTTCCAGTTGAATGAAGCTCTTTAAGTAGCACATGAGACCATAGCGGAAGCTTAGTGGATTCTGAGTCCTTTCTAATTTCGCTGCTTCTGTTAAGTGGACACTTATATTTGGTGTTTGGCAAAGAGATAAGAACAACTGAATATGACAGCCACCACACCACTGGGAATAACTCTTAGCATCACCAACTCTATCTTGGCTGTTTTTGGATCAGCCGTCAATCTTCTAGTGTGCATTGTGATATACAAAAACGAGGAACTCCAAAATGGGCTAGACCTTCTTATAGCCAATCTGTGTTTTGCGGACTTATCGGTGTGTTTTCATCGCTCAGCCGATGTATGTAGCCTATCTGAATGGAAAACTTAGTGCAGAAACTGAGAACGCTTTTTCTTATATCAGCTTGATCGCCTTACATGCCGTGGCTCTAAATCTCCTAGCGATTGCAGTGAATCGGATGATCGCCATAGCTCACCCATTTACAAACACGTTCATGTTCTCCAAGTTCAAAGTCCTGATGGTGATATGTGCAATTTGGGTTTCAGCAATTGTTGCTGCTGTATTTTTGTTTACAAAACCGGGAAAACTGTTCTCTCCTTATTCTCATATCATGATTATCCTAACGTTCCTATGCTGTTATGCGAGGATTTTTTTTATCGCAAGGAAACAACGTAGGCAAATTAATATACAGATGCAATCAGTCAGTCACAACCATCAAACCGTACGACTTCAAAAAGCAAACAGAGCGAACATAACATCGGCTCTTATTGTCCTATCTCTAATGGCCTGCTTTTTTCCTGATACAGTCTATGACTTTCTACCGATAGAAATCATGGAAGTCAGAAAAAAATGGCTTTTTACTCTGCTTTTTCTAAGTTGTTCAGTCAATCCTTGTATTTACATGTGGAGAACCGAGGTTTTCAAAGTTGCTATGAAAAGAACTCTACGAATCTCGCAATAAAACTCAAATTAAGCATAAACATTCATTCCTAAATGGTGGTAATATTTCGGTATAAAAAAGGCTCCGGACATAAAGTGTCATTCTTTGTTGATATTTTAAATGGAGTTAGAATCAAGGAAACTTGCATGGACATTCGTCTCTTAAATTCGTAGGATAAACGTTCAAGTGACAATGCTCTAGCTCTGGATTAAGAGAGAAATAATTAGAAGAAGAAAAAGAATACTGATGTATGAAAAGAAAAGTCAACAAGAGAAATAAGAACCGATGCAACATGTAGCAGGTTCAATTTAATTTTTCACTGTGAAAATAAAGATTGAAGAATTTTAAAGTCCATAGGCAAATTCTTTATTTACCTTTCTTTTATTAAAATCTTAGATCCACTAAGCATTTTGATATTTATCTTCACTTTACCTCAAACAGGAATTAACTCGTATAACAGCTGAGTTTTGAATCCAACAAGCGAACCATTTTTTATTAATTTCTTATTTTCTATTTTATTTAATTGTTTATATATTTTTTGTAACTTAGTAATTCGGTTGTCATACATAATGCTGTCAAGAGATCCATTGGTTGAATGGAGAAGTTATACTGTAATCAAAGAAGTTCGTTTAGTTTTTAAACTGAACTCAGCAAAACTTTTAATCATTAAGTTAGGTAGAATAATACAAAAAGTCCAGGACGGAAATAGAAATTAGGCCATTGTTTACAAACAACATCAGAGCCGAATTGAAATGAATATGCTATGAGATTATTCCATAAAGCAACTGTGTAAACAAGGAACAATATTGGAAACACGACTGCTTGGATATCATGAAAATAAACAAATACAGCTGAACTGCACTTGATTGAACAATCCCTTGAATTGTACTGTTCTTCAGTTATTTCTGTTAAGAATTTTTTTCTTGCAACCCATTTTTTTCACTGAATTGAACACTGAATAGTGGATGTGATATGTAGCAAGTAAATGGTTTTTATTCTTCACTGAAAACTCAGTGATATGCATGTGAACTGCTTCCTTTTCGTTGAGCTGTATTTGAATCGTATTTTATTATTGAAAATCTGTTAAGCCAAAGACTTCAGTCTCATCTTCAGATGCGTGGTTATATCGGCTTGCTGTACCAAAAAGATTTACGAACATGAATGTCTATTTTATCTTCCGGGAGATCTTTTCGCAAAGTTGGACTTTGAAAAAAAGGGGTGACAACGGAAGGTGAAAACATCGGGGTCAGATTGCCGAAGAACGTCCAACCAGAATACGTACGATCAAACATTGAGTGTCGTATTTCGATCCGGTGTCGATCTTTAAGAAAAAGGAATAGGGAAGAGCTTTGCAGCCATTTGACGAGAACCTCTTTTTCTCTTTCCTCCAAAACTTCCTCGATTTTCCAAAGTTTTTCTTTTTTTACTTGTCTTTTTTTATTTTATTTTTTTCTTCAAAAATGTTTATGTCGAATTCGCAGTTTTAAAACGACGGCCTTTTTGTTTGCCGCTTTTCCGCCACAATCCAAATATGGAATCGATCATACCATATATGGAGTGAGCTTTCTCTACTCCAACTTCGACGCTAACATATAGAGTAAAGCTGGATATGCAAATTAAACAGATATGTCATTCCCAACGAATAATTCTAAAGTCAATATAATGACTAAACTTGCTCTTTCTTCATGAAACCTGCTAACTTCGTTGTAGTAATGAAATAAGGAGAGTTTTTAGATTCGCCTCGTATTTCCGAGTTGAGGACTGGGCCTGAAATGCGATCGCAAAGCATGTATGGATTGTTTTGATCGGACTGGGCGGCCATTGTGAAACCACAAGTACCCACTTGAAAAATGCCTTGAGATATACATAACAATGAAACAGCCGCCATCTTGGTTGATCTAACAAGAGAAGTTCAATCAGGAATGCTTTGTATAGTTAACCAGCATGGCGGCTATGACGTAACATGCTCTAATACTAGGTTTAGTAGCCACTCTTGGTTTCTTTCTACCCAAACAATCTATCGGCATGCGTATACATTGCTTTATTGCATTGCCATTTTTCGAGCCGCTTCCTCTGTTCGGCGTTTTTTACCTTCGGCGAAGTTAGAAACTTGAATTTTTGATACAATCTATTGTAGCTCTTCTGTTTTGGATCAATGCATGAGGATTCAGTTCTTTTCTACTGACTTCTCTACCCATTTTGTAAATTTTGACTCCGCCCGGCATACATCAAAAACTTTATCCAGTCTTTCTGTGTGGCCATCAAATCTATATCCATATCTAGCGAGCTTACCTTAACCGGAAGTGAACACAGATTTCTTTCTGGTGATTTGTTTTGCCATTTAAAGCTTTAAAATGTCAAAATATTAACCAAACTTGCAGATATTCTAGCGAAGAAACATCTGGATTTGTCTTCCATCTTGAATTTAACTTAGAAACCTGGCCTTTAACAAAGTATTCTGTTTAATTAAAACCACAGGGATCCCACACAAACAACAAAATAAGTCCCACGTGACAAACGAAGTATCTAAAAGTATCTAAAAGAGAGGCTAAAAGAGGCCTCGGTCTTGATAATTTACGATATTGTGCGATAACCGAATTCAATAATTGCTTTATTATACATTTTGTAAACTGGAAAAAAATTAACATGAACTTTAAATTATAGAGACAAGAATTATGAACGCCATGATGTTGCGTGAAAAATGCAAAATTCTCAATTCAGAAATATTTCGAGAATTCTACATAAAATATATGAAAATAAGTTATGTTTACGTGACCAGAACGAGTCAAAACGTCCCCATATAGCCCCCGTCGGTGCAAAGTTTTTACCATCACAAGAGTGATCGCGGGCTCACGCTTTCATACACACCGCCATTTTGAAAATCTTTGTTAAAAACGATCACCAAAATTACACCATAAAAAATAATTGTTTTTAAGACCTTGGAAGCTCAAGCCTACCAGACATTAAATGTGATGGAATGATAAGCCCTTAAGGGGGTTATAGAGGATTTTGTATGGAATACTGAGCTTAAAAACCAAAATGAATGAACGGAAGATCGAGGAAGAAGATCGCCATTGAACGATACGACGTCAAAACCTCACAACTTGAATTTCATTTGAGGGGTCAGATTTCTTTAACAGGTGCTATAGTGGATAGTTTGACCGTGGGCCTCGTACAGATAGATCCATTCTCCCTCCACTTGGGGGATCTTTCTTTTTGTTGGATTTTTTTTTGGTTGAATCAAAGCAGGAAGCTGATATGTCTTGTCCTCATCAAGTTTTTATGAAAAAGATTAATCCAGCAGACTTGAAGATGATGAGAACACAGGTCAGTTAATAATTCCCTGTTGGTAATAATTCCCCTGTTAAGAAAAAGCGTAAGAATTATCCTGTCTCTAGAATTAATTAAGCTTATGGTATTCTATAATTATTGTAAATGTAATAATAGATCCATAAACAACCCTACAGTTGTTAGAAATTATAAGCTAAATTATATCGTTAAGCCTAGACAAGTTGTTTTGTGATCTTGAGTCAATCCAATACACGTTTTAAGATCAATATTAAACTGTACTGTGAATTTCTAAAATATATACTTTTTTTAACTAAACAATGCATGTAAAACATTTATTTAGCTTTATCATTAAAATTAAGCAAAGTTAGGATTTATGTTTAAATGAAATTAATATACTGTAAGTAATATATTTGTTGAAAATGTAAAATGTTTAGATATAACTTGACATCTGATTGGTTGGCTAGCATGTCTCTGTTAGTGGTCAGAGAGCTGCATTGGCAAAAAATACTCACATTTTAAAAATAAAAGCAAATATGATGTATGATAAAAGTTCTGCAGGTAGTTGTAGAGCATTCAGAACCAAGGCATTGTCCCCTCTCATGCTCTACAGGTTGACCCCTGCATATTTATTCCACAAAGTATAAGGATCAAGTGTGTGCACAATAAAGCACACACCCCAGCCAATCAGATATTAGTAAGTTTCATATCAGTTATTCTATCTATATTTTGTTTGTCTCATTTTATGATCTGTACTTTTTAGGGATCTTGTAATAAATGTGACAAAAAAGGAAATGATCTGTGGGCATGTCTACAGGTAAGAGGGAAGGACTTGAGCTCCAGGGCCCAGCTCTCGTACGAAGCCTGGATAGCAGATAAATACTTATCCAGTGAATAGAGTAAGTCGATGCTGTTTTTCCAATACATTTATCTGCTGGATAAGATTTATCGTTGGATAGCACTATCCAGGCTTCGTACAACCAGGCCTAGATAAGTCAATATTACTATAACAATGTTGCACTGTGTGTCCGTAGCTTTACTGTATTAATTTAAAAAAAACTTACCCTGAATATCCCAGGACCTGATTACAGTCTCTTATAAATTTATAAATTTAATTCAACCATTGCAATGTTTATGATGAAGCACCAGGAAGTTACTGTACATGTAGGTGTCATGGTTTTGAAAATGTGTTAATCAAGAGAGTAATAGGATTTAAGAATTATGAGTAACTGTTTGATTTTGCAGGACTGTTGTTTATATATTGGATGTGGGAGTGTAACAGAAATCATATAGAGCTTCAGAATCAGGTAGATTTTATATTATCATATGATTAAAAGGAAGAAAGGAGGAAAAGAGAAAGAAAGAAAGAATGAAAAGAAAAAAGAAGGAAAAAGAAAAAGGAAGATAAGAAAAAATATTAAGAAAGAAAGGAAGTAAGAAAAGAAAGAAAGGATGAATTAATGATAAAGAAAGAAAGAAAGATGTCTCTATTCATCATCGATATCCAACTATCATAAAACTAGCATAAGAATAAGGAGATGGTGTTGTTGCTGGAATACATATTTAAAATATAAAGTTTTGAGCCAGTAACCTGACACGATGATATATGTATTGTAATAGGGACGGACCATTAGATTATTGAGGGAGGGGGGGGGGGGGGTTGGGCAAGTTATTTTGTGCAGGATTTTTTAACGCTTGTGGCTGTGCAGGGAATTTATTTTTTGGGACATACTACGGATTTCATCGAAGTGTGGCATGCATTAAAAAAATTCGTCTGCGGATTGGCCTATGAGACGCTTGTGACTCCGCCCACTTGGAGGTGTGATTTTGTCTGATTCCTTTCTCGCGAAATTGCACAATAAACATAAGCGAACTTGGTTGTGTTTACAGTAGGGGAAAGAGCTATAAGTAGTGATTTGAGATCTCTCGTTATATATGAGATTGTTGAAAGTGGTGGGATATCATAACAGGATTTTCTCCTGGAAAATTTGTAGAAATTGATCGAAAAATGTCCCCCGCCTCCATACTCAACTTTGAACTTGTACCTTCTACTCGCCGCCATAATTTTGAATGAACGTTGCACGGGAATAGCCGAGAAAGGAATGCAACAAAATCACCCTCCAAGTGGGAGAAGTCACAAGCATCTTGTAGGCAAATTCGCAGACAAATTTTTAATGCGTGCCACACTTCGATGAAATCCGTAGTAATTTGGAAATTTCTTCTGGCACTTTTTTAGCATGAATTCGTTTTTTCACTCTTTAAAGCTGTTGTCGTATGTTGCTTCATTTTTTTGGGTTTTGCCCAGAACCATCAAAGATCTATGGTTCCGCCTAAATAACTTGTTTTCAGGGGAAAATGACCATCAGAGGGCATTAAATCTGGAGAATTACAAAGTCTGGTGTGTTAGTTGTCAATCCCGTGTAGATTCAGTAGTTCGGGCGTGCAGAGTGACACACCCAGTCCGAGGAAATGGAAATAGTAGAGATGGAACTGAGAAAAAAAAAGAAAAGACAACCAATTACAAACACAGGTGGGGAGGACTTGAAGTTTTTAATACTTAAAAAATTTCCCCAGAAAATTCCCCCGAAAACAAAAAAGACATATGTAGTTGTATTTTCAAACGAACCAAGCTCATTGAATAAAGAACAATGATCGGTCATAGACTGTTAAAGGGTCTACACTAGTCAAAGGGGGCGCTAGACCAAGAGGAAGATGAGTAATGATGAAACATGTTGTAGCAAGAAAAGGGCAGAGTTTTTCTGTTTACCAACAAGAAGAGTCTACTCATGAGGCACAATCAACTCTCACCGCAAATACGATAGCACTATCAGATAGAGAAAGTCGTATCCCGTCAATATAATTGATGCCGTTTATCCCAATGAATACTGGATAAGATGTTATCCGTCTGATGCGACTATCCTCTTTTCGTCAACAGTCCTTTAGTCCTGTCCTAGTTATTCCATAGGGGATTTCATTAGAGCGAACAAACGTCTGCATCTACTTTCATTATGAGTTTCTGTTACTTTTGTATTTCACCGCCCCGTTTTTATGAATTTCCATTGATACACCTCCTAAGTAAGTTAACCATCATGTACAGTACTTAAATAACAAATAGACGCTCAGTGTTTTTAATGTGTCTGTCCTCTTATTGATGAGAAATTGTTTTCATCACATTGGTCAAAGTAGTGTGATCCACAAGGCGTATCCAACACTGCTGTCTATTTGTTTTTTATGATCAGTCAAACACTATAACGTGCAACATAAATCCCAACTAAATACTGCCTAAATTTGCAATTCTATGGCTTATCTAAGTCTATTAATGTAGCACTCTTTCCTACTTCTTACTTTTTTCTTTGCTTTGCTAGAGTGGCACCCTTCCTTCTAGATGATACTTGTATGTTGCTTTATAAGATGTTAAAAGCATCAAAAACACCATTTTAGGACTGACTTAAATAAATGGATCTTTACTTCTCTTGCACATCATCATGATATTCTTGATGATGGGTGATTTTTTGGACTTAGGAGCAGGCCTTAAGCCAAGAGTGAGGTTTGCCTGACGGTTTCACTGTAGATTGTAATTAGTGTGATCATAATGCCTTATGCCATAAATTAGTTAGAGTAATGTTTCAGGCTTAAAACAATGTCCTGTCCTGACCATATTCGCCAAGAATGAACTTGTCTGGTCAAATCTTTTTGTCTTGCTGGTTCTTTTGACCAGTAGCTTTTAACCAGAACAAGGTATATATGACTGGTGACTGATTGGCCAGTATTTAGTTCTGAATTAAACTTGTCTCACAAAAACAAACAAAAAAACAATGTAGTACTTAGTAGACACAGTCATGTTTGCTTTTTGCTTTGCTATTGCTCACTTATATGTACTCTAAACGAGTTTGTTTCCTCACCACGAGGTACCCAAGCTAGTTTTTTTCATACTGGGCCAAGAAAATCTCTATAGTAACATTTCTGTTTGATCTCTAGGATATGTGGCTATGAATATTGGCAATACTTTTTTTTGCCCCCCTTTTTTTAAAAGCACAAAAAAAATGAATGCTTGCTGCTTCAAGCATATCCAATTGTATTACATGTAATATACCATGTGTGTTTCCCCCATTTTTACCGTAGTACTTATTTATGTTGCTTGAATTTTCTCTTTCCGGGCTTGCTCGATAACCAAATCAAAAATCATGTTGAAAAATAAATAAGATACTAGAA
>NW_028292586.1:6861417-6894639 GCF_029948245.1 Actinia tenebrosa | reverse complement strand
CATCGCTTCGGCCATAGTACAAATTCCTCTTAAGTTTGCCTCTACGCGGCCCATTATTGAAGCTCCAGGACGAGAATTGCATCTTACGCCCGTTTTAAAAGCCACCGTTCTTTCCGTCCACTTTAATGGTGGATGTTTTGCTCTGCTACCAAATTAGGACAAGTCATAGATTTTAAAGAAATGGGGGTTATTCTACTGGGCAAATGGATTACCTGTGGGTAGCAACTTGGACATAAGAGAAGACTTTTCTCCATTGTTCGTAATATGAACCAAGTCGCAATAGACTTTCGTAAGAGGATGCGACTTTCCATTTTACGTCAAGTCAAGTTGGACCATGATCGCTGCGGTTACTAGTAAGGCCCAGGAGTTATACCAAGGACTTCCCCCTTTAAATTAGCGCTACCATTATTTTCTTGAATGTCATTTCTGGGCCCAATCCTGTGGTAAGAGTTATCCATGCTTCGCTAGAGCCTTCGCCAGTGTTATTGGGGGGTGTAATGGGAAATTTTTTATGGTTGGGTTTTTTGGTTTGGTGCCGGAAAAGTTCCGATGGACAAGCCATTATTTTAAATTATACCAAGAATTTTATAAAATACAAAGAGCAACTAACCAACCCGAACCTTACAGGCTTTGATGGGAGGATTCAAATAAGTGGGAAAGTCATTCTTGTCGCTTTCCAAAAAGACGATCATTATATTAGAGACGCCAAAGCCACGCCTCCGGCCAGCCCTGCGACTCCTACAAGACCAATTCATTGTCTTTTTGTTTTCTTAGAGGCGATGGTAGTAATTCTGAACTGAGGCTTTCATTCTAAAGTAGGGGTGTGTGCGCATATTCGTTTGAAGGAGTAAGTAAGTCTGTGTTTTCGACGTTCTTGCTGCCTGCATTTGTTCTTGTTAGTTTATCCACCAATCCCGGTAAGCTTGTCCGTTTTTCATTCCAAGTGTGCAACGCGCCTTGATATTCCAGCGCTAAGTAGTTGTCTCGTCCTTTCAGGCGGCCACAGCTTTTGTCGCTTCTAACTAATCTCTCCAACTATTGACCACCTAATAGCTCCAGTGACTGCTAAAGATGCAATGAATCCAACATGCGAAAAGCTAAACCATATACATAGGTAGGTACTTATCCTCCGTAGGTTATCCTTTACCATGATAGCCCCGCCTACGGCAGCGGTCCATCTTAGCAAAGTTAGCGAAGCTCTTGCTTGGTCTTCAGTAAAGTCTTCTTTGAAGCACTTTCTTACCTACCAACCAATACCCGCAACAATAGAAGTAATGATAGCTGCTTCTTCAACAGTTTTCAACAACGCGGGTCGACATTATATTACAAAGCGAGAAGGTTATTCCATTTCAGGGATCTTACTTTTTCTAACCTCCACAGGTGCGTGATATGTTGCGGCCTCCCACTTACTTTTGGCTTCGTAGCCCGCCATTGTAAGTAGAGGCTGCCTGCTGCTATAGCGACTCCTAACGCGCCAATGACGTACCAGGATTGATAAAGGATTCCTCTTCTTCTACCTTTTCCTCTTTTTTTGCCTTGTTCTTTTTATTCATCTCCGCGAGCTTCTTTCCGGCAGCGACTCTGCCCGGAGATTTAGCCTTGGTAATCTTGGTATCTTCTACGGGAGCCTTTTCTGGTTGTTCTTCGGTGTCACTCATCTATATTAAGGGACTTGAAGGACTTGACAAGTAACTTGATGACGACTTGACAATGACTTGGCAATGACTTGACAACGACTTGACTAAGTACTTGAGAATGACTTAAGGACGACTTGACTAAGTACTTGAGGTGACTTGACAACGACTTGACTAAGTACTTGAGAATGACTTAAGGACGACTTGACTAAGTACTTGAGGTGACTTGACAACGACTTGACTAGGTACTTGAGGCGACTTGATCAGGTACCTCAGCAAGTGCCGCCTGGAAGACCCTCTCGACTTCTCTGTTCTTCTTGAAGTCCTTCCAAGATGTTCCGAAGGAACCTAGTACCTCCTTCAAGTCGACGTGCTGAGCTACGTGAAGTGCCGCAGAGGCGACTGCCATTAACTTACCGCACTTCAAAGACAACCACCCACAGGTTATCTTAAGTTCTTGGGATATGACATAGTCATCTCTTATGTCCTTCTGTAGTTGCTCCACGTCGTCTATGGGCAGTGCAAGTCCAAGCAATTTAGTGGCAAGTCGGATGGCGGAGTCTGCTACGGCGTCCGTGGTCTTACTTGCGAGGGCAGCCTCGTACCTCTTATGGAACTTCTTAACCTCCTCTTCTGACAACTCGTTAACTTGCTCATGGGTAAGTTCCTTGCCTATCATTTCTTTGCACTTCCCCGAAGACACAAGGATGTTAAGTTGTTCCTTGAGGTTACTTTCATCTAACTGTGTGGGGACTTCATCTAAGAGCTGCTCAATGTTCATATATGTTAACATCATACGGAAACCTCAAAGAGAAAATCATTTTGGAATGTTGGCGTGTTCTTAAATGCCGCATGTATTCGTGTAACTGTTCCTTGCTTATCTCACCGCCGTAGTCGCTTAAAATGGTTTCCAGGTCAGACTTGCTCGGAGTATAAAATACGACCAGGGAGCCTATGTTTTCCCTGAAGGGTTTAGAGACACTGGTAAGCTGCTGCGAGAGCAACCAAACGCTGATATTGTCATGCCTGCCGCTGAAAGCGAGCTTCACTAATTCGGAGGTGCGCTTTTTTACGTCGTCCCCGCAGGCAATGTCATCCAATATGAGTAAAGTCTGCGTATCTTTAGGGAATTGCTTATGCCAGAACTTCAAATGGCTGGATAACTCGTTAGGGTCTAAGATATCTACAAAGAAGTCGTCATCATTCCTACCTATGCCTTCCCAGGTGCGGTTATTCACGTAGGTGGGACAAAGCAGCACTATGTAGTCAAAGCGGTATCTAAAGGGTCCTAATAGCTGCTCCACGATGAACTGGGTCTTTCCGCAGCCGGTGGGTCCTACTATCAGAGCGTTACAAGGTATGTGATCTGGGTTCATATATAGATGGACCCAGTGGAAGCAGTAAGAAGGATTGCCGCCGACGCAAAAGATAAAAGAGACACCATAGAAATGCAAAGGGAAGAGATAGGCCGGTTAAAAGAGCGCGTACAGGAATTGTACGATGAAATGTGTGGTCTGAAGCGTGCAGAACGGTTTGGCGCGCTTTTGACAATGGCGACGTGGGCTAAGGAGTCCATTAAGGACTTCATTCGATATCCCCCATAGATATATGGACTGCATTACGTGCGAACTACCTGCTGACTGCATAATCCCTCCCAAAACACCGATACCCAAACCGTGTAAAAAATACACCTGCCGTCACTGTAATAAGGTATTCTCTGAAGAAGACTTCGTTGGACATTGGTGTCCCGCGGATACTAAAGCACAAAGGACTTTAGACGACGCTCGAGAAGAGTAAGAGGTCGCAAAGAAGACCTTACTAAGCCCCAGCAAGAGGAATTAGCATAGGTCTTTCTTTTTTATTGTTATTTTGTTAAATGCTGCAAAGAGGTCTCAAGTAAGGACCTATTTTTTATTGTTATCTTGTTAAATCGAAGAATGGTTAACATGATTATCTTTTTGCTGGTTTCAACGATGATAAAGAATGATACCTCATCTTTTAATGGGGGTTTAACAATTTAACAATAATAAAAAAATAAGGTATATATAATGAAGTGCGTGCAATGTGATAGAGCTTTTAGTAGCAAGCAGCGACTGCAATACCATCTTTCCAAGAAAGTCTGTCAGAAGACCATCAGCACTGTTTGCGGTGACTGCGGTAAGGAATTGTCCACAGTACAGGCCCTACGATATCACCGCGAGCATGGAGTCTGCCTTAAAGGTCATTGCCGCCGATGCGATGAACCCCTCTTCGAAGAAAACTGGCATAAATACCGCTGCCGACGTTACCACCTCGAAGAAGTCGTCTGTGAAACCCACGGCGATTTAGCAGAGCGATGTTGTCCCCTTGAAACCAGCCGGGCGCTCACGCGACGTAAGAAGGAAATAGACCAAGATTTCGTATGCTTTGACGACTACGAAGGAGTAAGATGGGAGAACCGAGAACACTGGGACGGCATCTGCGATAAATGTGGTTGTCAACGCAGCGGTCAACATATTTGGTGTTGCCTGTACGAAGGTCCCAAGCCTTTAGACCATTACCTTGCAATACGAAAAGAATGGTCTAATATATGATGTTACCTTACGTCGCAGCGTTCGCAGGAGGAGCCTTGATTACGATATCGATTGATTTCATGTCGGAAAAAATGAGGTCCGACGTAGCAGACCAATACTTAGAAGCTCATGAGGACGACTACTAATCACACAATGGATTAACCTCCGCCTTTCTTTCAACGTCGAACTTCCATCGACCGTTGACTTTACCATAGCTACGTATGTGAGTGTACTCTTCGCCTTGCAGTACGTACCGTACGCAGTCAGGAGCCCATAAGCTGTACTCTTGGCTGCCGTCTAAGAGGACCAACCTTAAGCGGTTAATGTCCTCGAAGACAACATAATTTTTTATTTTGTATGCGATGCCAGGTATTAATTCGCGCCAGTGAGTTTGTTCAAGAATCATTATATCTATGAAATATCTTTTGGTGCGTTCGTAAGGTCTCATGCGATTTGAAAGCCTTAACACACCAAGGGCAAGGCATGCGAATGCCGTCGACGTAACGGTCGATTTCCCTACAGATCAGATCGTAATCGTTGCTTACCATCGTTAAGTATCCATTCATTTCATATTGCGCCAATACCGCTTTTTGCTTGTCGGACAATACGCCGTTACCCTTTGGCGTCTTCAGTTCCAGACATAACCCATTGTATTTTTTATGGGAGTTAAGAATTAGGATGTCGGGTTGACCTGCCTGGTAGCCCTTTTGCCAGCACGTTATCCTTTTACTGGTGGTATCTTGCAATTCCCCGAGTCCAGGCGCTAATATCAGCGTAGGGTGAAACCGACGCATGTAATCTACGACTTTCTTGTGCAGGTCGAACTCGTTCTCGATCTTGAAGACCAACTTATTTGGACCATCCAACGAGTACTTTCCCGTCTTCCTTAACGTAGGTAGGACATCCTCGAAGACCCAATCTTGAAATGCCTCTGCTGTCGGTAGCTTGGAGCTAAATATTAACTGATACAAACCAGATTCCGTCACGTACAGGGATTGTGGGTGTGAACCAGAAGGGAGGCGATTCACCTCTATTCTAAATTCACTAAGCCTCTTCTTATGCTTATCCCGCACGTGAACTTTAATAGCATCTTTGGTGTCTGTATAACCTAATGCCTTTGCTACCTCTTTCGCCTTAAAGTACAGCTTGTCGCTTTGCACTAGGCATTGCAGTTTAGTTTCGTTGTTTTCGAATACGCGGAGCATATTATACGTAAGGGATATTTTTTTTATCCTTTCGCTTGGCTCAAGGAACGCGAGCCTAGTAGGCAACGCTTTTTAGCTGATTCATTTCCACGCTTAGCTGCGCGTCTGAGACTACGAAAATGTATGCATTTATCTTAGTAGTGTCGCTAGCATGTTTGGTGCGCTTGATCTCCAACGTAATGCCGTCCTGGGTATTTACCAGCCGCAATCCCTGTCCATGTAGGTCTTCGTCGTTCGTCGTGCGCATGTCGATCCACAGCGCATACTTATCCTTAAAGAATTCCTTTGGGTCAACTTGGTCGCCAAACTTACGCGCGACTTCCCGGTACATATCCGCGGGCTTTATCCCTTGTGAGTAAACCTTATTAGGCACTCCGTTAATGCTAACGCCTACGTTAGTGATGTTAGGATTAAAGAACGCCTCGGAGTCGCGCAATCCTGCCGTGTATGTCTTTGCGAACAGCAACATTATCCCTGTAAGGCTGCGCCTGGGAAGGTTAATGCTTTGGTTGATGACCTCTTCGACGTTGTTCGTAAAGCTGAACGTCTTGTACATCACGACGTGATCGTAAAGGAAAGCCTTCCCGGCGCTGTATTCCATGCCAGCGCTACGTGCTAAGTCTTCGCTGTATACCGTTTCATACTGCAGCTCTAAGTTAGTAACGGAGTATGGGTGGACGGCTGAGGAACTTACGTCCTTTCCCTGTAGGATGTTCGTAGTGTCTGCTAGGGTTACTTCGAACTGCAGCTCGCTTAGCTGCCTTGGGTAGTATGCACCGTGGTTCGCGATAACTTCGAAATCTAATGGAACGACATATTTAGTACCATAAGCCGTCTTTATTTCGTCTTCTCCCGAGGCGCTGTCGGTTGCGCTTCTTACCTTGCGTATGGCTTCACAGGCGATTCCCTGCTCTATCCTTTGCGCGCGGTCAAATGCAGTCAACCATAAGTCCTTGTACGTGGTATACAAATCATACCTATTTAAGTCCAAGAGGGATTCCCCTGCGAACTTCACCCGCATCTTTGAGACAATGTTGCGGCCAAGGTCGTTGACAACGTAACGCGCGTCCGCAGTGCTTGGTTGTATTGCTAGGTCAAACCTTAGCGCCAGGGTGCCAGGAACTAAGACTAGGTTATCCGTTAGGCGGGGCACGCCTACGTACAGGGTTTCCCCTGGCTTAGCGCTGCTGGGGGTAAAGGTGACTCGGTGAAAGGTGCGTTCTGCTTTCAGTCCGCCAACCTGCTTAGGTAATACGTTGGGGTTTAACTTTGAGCTTATCATATATAATGGAAGTAGAAGGAACGGATTTTGACCCCACCACCGAAGAAGGTCAAGTAGACATTAACGACGAAGAATACGACGCATGGACTAAAGGCGCGGAAACCGACCCCCTAATCTACGATATGGCTCTAGAAAACAAGTATGGTAATAGATGGAAAAGCTTCAAGGCGGCCTTGAATCGCATGTGGCAATCGAAAAACCACGGCAGCCCCGTCCCTGAGTACTTGGAGCTTCAAAACATAGAGCAGCCTGAGGCAGCCGCGCGGGAAACTGTAGAGTGGGCAGCGCAAGAGTTAAGGATGCGTCACCCCCACATTGACACTGACGCGATAAGACTCACAGAAAAAGGAAACAAAGTCCTCATAAGCGTCAGAGACCTGAGACAACCCGACAAAGACCGCTGGACGAAACCACAGCTCCTTTTTGACGAAAATGGCTCGATCAAGGTCAACGTGGCAAGATTAAGGGGCTTTCAAGAGGCCGCCCGAAGCATGTTAGAAGGTATGGAAGCATTGAATGAAAGGATTGCGCTAGAAAAACGCGCTATCGAACTGCAAAAAAACGTTAATGGAAAGGGAAACAGAGTATGAAAAACGAATACGTCTGCTAACCGACGCTCAAAAGAAAGAAATCGAGGGCAAGAACGAAGTCATACTGCAATTCAAGCAAGAAGCTGAAACGGCTTTAGACGAAAGAGACCGAGCCAGACACGCCTTCGATCTTGCTATAAAAGACCTGGATATGAGCAAGGAAGAAGCCAAAAACTTGCATATTACCATAGCTGGCTCTTTGGAGGAACGGCGGCAGTTGGTTGCTGAAATCAACATTAAAGAAGAGCAAATCCGACAAAGAGATCAGGCCGTCGAAGACCTGGAGGGGCAAATAGAGCGACAGCAGGAAACAATCGAGGACCAAACCCGCCCCGAAGAGGAAAGGGAAGCAGCTCAAAAGGAAGTGGAGGCCCTCGAGGTACGCCTTGCGGAATTACAGGCGCAAAAGGAAAACCTGGAAAGAGAATTGGGGCTTACCACCAAGGAAAAGGTAAAAAGAGCCCTTTTGAAGTATGGCGTTCCGCTGGCATTTGCGGTCGCTATTTCGAGCGTAGTAGGAGTTATCCTATCCGCGCTTAAGGCTACAGGCGCGGGCGTAAAGAAATTAGGTAATGGACTAACGGACTTGGGAAAAAAGATGGCAGCCGGTCTTCCTGGGCTGCTGGGTTCGGTCGTTTCCTTAGCGCTGAAGGCCGGCGGCGAACTGTTGAAGTTCGTGGGGAATAACATTTGGATCTTAGTCGTCGCTATTGGGGTGGTACTCCTGAAGAGGATGAAGGGTTAATCTTATCCTTGTGTATTACTGGGGGCTTATCGTCGTCGGGCATCCGAGGCGTCCTCGACTGGGGATAAGTAAAGATAGTATTCGCACCGCCCTGATAATGCGGAACTAGCGGTATAGCCGTCATAGTGCTAATGGTCTTATGATTATAAACGACATTCGGGCCCCAATAGACCCCGTTTATCGAAAAGTATTGGTTGGTACCCGGCACAGAAATATCGTAACTAACCTGAAGCTTCGCATACTCGCAACTCGCTATCACGTGGAAGCTTATCGGCGCCACCGGTTCGCTGGTTTTCACTAATTCCGCCGAAAAGTGCGTTAAGCGCCTGCTGCCGCTACTTACCCCGTAGGGCTGCAGTGGCCGATCGTTCTCGTCGAGAATTCTAAACCCAACGTTAGGGGTATATCTCGTCGATATGCTAATAGTGCATATGATCAACCCTAGACCTCCAACCTTTACCCACAGCCCGGTGTCAACCCATTTATTATCGTCTGTGTAGGTCTTGTCCTCCAAAAAATGTAGAAACCAATCTTCCTTTGCGTGCGGGTTCATATATTTAAAGACTAATCACCGTAAGAGTGCTAATGGTCTTATGATTGTAAATAGTATCTCTTTGATCCTCTATGCTGTTTATGCAAACGCTCCCGGTGTCATCTACGCGCATTTGCAGCTTTACCTTCCCATGGCAATCGGCGGCCATATGAAAAGTCCAAACCGATAAATTCTCAGCGCTGTTAGTGTTCGGCTCTACGGAGAAATGCGCGGGCTCCCTGTTGTTTGTCTTCGCGCGCATAGGCTGTAGTATGCCATTGTCATCCAGGAGCCTGAAGCCGACGTTGACGTGACTGCTTGTGCCAATGCAAATGCTACAAAGGATTAACTTCTTCCCTGAGTAGTTCAAATTCACGGACATACCTGTGACATCAACCCAAGATGCCTGGGTGTATTTTTTCTCGCCTGTGTAAGTCGTATAAACACAATCTACTCCAGTTACGTAGGGGTTGTTCATCGCCATATATAATAACTCAGACCAATGCTTGCAGCTGCTAAGCCGGCTTTTAGTAAGTTATGGTCGTATTCCTCGGGTATCGTAGGCATAACATGGACCTTCTTCGATGGTTTCTTAACTACGGGCAGCTTCGTTTCGTGTGACTTTTTTGGCTTCTCTACGAAGTGAGGAATGTTCCTAAGAGTGTCAGAGTTCACGTCATTCGCCCCAAACTTCATATCCTTAGTAGCTCGCTGCAGCTTGTTGTTATAACCCACAACGGAATTGGCGTTGATAACCAAATTACTTGGCATCAACCAACAACCAGGCGACAAAGCGTAATCCAGTCGCACTTTAGACTGCTGCACCGCTAATTGATATCTCTGCACCGACTTGGATATGTCGTTCTCTATTATTGCAGACTCAAATAAAGTTAGGAATTCTTGTTGCGTTTCCTGTGAAGCGCCTTGGGATCCAACAATGGGGTTGCGGGTATTTACCTGCGCTCCCAGGATGCAGTACACGAATGCTTCAATGCTACGGTTAATCCTGGCTAGGTTCCTTAAACCTTTTCCTTTCATTAACACGAACGGATCCCAAGTGCCGGGGTAGTTTGTTTGAATTCTAGTAATTAATGAATTATTACCCTTATCGCCGCCCATATCACCGAACTCTAACTCATTACTTGGGTATTCCTGATGTCCGTAGTCAGCCGGCTTCTCACCATTGGCACCCCAAACGTAAACTATACCCAGCCCATGCGTCTTACCCTCCTTATAACGAAAGTCTTTTTGCTGTGGTTTGAACTCATTAATTAACCTTTCCAGGGCTGCGGCGTCATATCGGTTATTCATTGGATTAAATGCTCCATCTCCTGGTAGGGGTGCGTTAAGCTCCTTCAACAACCTCCTTACCGTAAAGGCAACGTGAAACTGCATAATTGGAATGTGAAACATGTCCGCGGCAACACCACAACCTTTAGTAGCAGCCCAAATAGCAAAGTTTAGCTGCTGTGGCCAATACCGCATGTTGGGTCCTGCTAACCATTCCCTGGCCTCTTTACCCGACGTATGCTTCAACATCGTATTCTTATAGATATTTCTTAGTATTACGTTAAATGATTGTTTACCCACTGAAATCTTCAGGTGCGTTACCAGCTTTTCGAAGTTGTTTACACCACCTTCAGCATCGTAAAATGGGTAATCTTCCGTGGTTAACAATAAGTTTCTAGGAAAATTAGGTGCTTTATAAACAGGCTTATGAACGGGTGTTTTTGGGTGTAATTTTTCCAATCCCTCTTCCAAATCCTTATTGCTGTAAACTAAGTCATTGTACTCTTTGAAGTAAATCCCGTCAGATCTGCTTTCAAACTTCGAGGTTACTGCTTTGGGATACAATTTCTTAAATGCTTCCCAATTCCAGTGGCTGTTATGTGGTTGCTCCTCTATGTTATTTCCAAAAGCGTCGTACATTAGTATATAATGGATGTTATACCATCAGCACCTCCGCTTTATCCTGATTTACCTAGGGAGGGGCCTAACGAATTAAACGCCGAGAACTTCCGCTTGAATAAGGCAAATCTAATCCTGGCTTACTTGGAAGGGCAGACAAAACACTATGAAAAAGTTAGAAAAAAGTACGTTAGAGCCCGGAGTACGCTACATAAGATTGCGATAACTTCAGGATCCATATCTGTTGTGTTAACGGGCTCTGGCGTTGCTACTTCGCTTACTGGACCGGGAATAATCGTTGGAGTTCCTTTGGCTGGCGTTGGGGCAGCCTGTGGTATTATTTCAGCTGTTGCTACGGGCATTATGAAACAGTTGTCAAGCAAAATATCAAAACACGACACGACAATAGCTCTGTCAAGGGCTAAAGTAAATACGATCACTGACCTTGTCTCAAAGGCTTTGCGTGACAGAAAGATAGACGACGTAGAATTCTCGCTTATTTTAGCCGAAGAGGAAAAGTACGAGAAATTAAAGTCGGACATAAGGAATAAAAAAACAGTCGTAAAAGATCTTTCCGAGGAATCTCGCAAAAAGATCTACCAGGAGGCAAAAGAAGAGCTTCAAAGAAAGCTTGCTCAGTAAACATCTGCTTTGAAAAGAGCGTGACGGGATTTCGTTTACATATCGAACGACAGTCTGGAAATTACGCGTAATCTTATGCCATAAGATTTATGCTAATTTCTCATCTTATGGCATAAGATCCACTATCTTCTTGGAATCCATCCTAAGAGGGGGTGGTTGGGGTCGATTTCGTGAAATATTTCGTAGATTACATCAGGGTAATAAGGAATATCCTTATCCAGCCGACAAAACATCCACTCGGCTTTTGTCATATCAGAAACCTCGGGAATAGACTTACCGGTAATTTCAGACAAAAGATAGGGAATAGCTTTGTAATATTTCCCTAGCTTTAATTTTTTCAGCGTTTTCCGTAGACTTTGCGGGGTTGTCTCTTCTAAGTGGTCTATGATTTTCTTCCTTACTTCGTTGTCTAAATATACCGGTCGATAACCTTGGATATGACTCATCCAGTCCCTAAAGTATTTTATTCTTTTGTATGGCGTCTTCTTACGACCTCCGTTGGAATAATATTGCTCTTTGGTAGCACAAGGCACGGCATTACGAATATTTTTACCGCACTCGTAACACTGTGCTGACGTGTCGTCTTCTATTTGCATTTTCTTACCACAACAAATATACTTATTTGGTTTAGTAGGTACAAACTTGGGTTTCAAGCACTTTACACAGAAATCATAAACAAACTCTTTACAATCTTCGCACTCCATATATAGACTAACATATTTGCGCTGTTGCCCTCAACCACACTTGGAGTGGGGATTGTCCGTAGGTGGATTTTTGACACGGGTCTTGCCCGTGTTGAGATTGCGCTGGAACCCCCATTCCCTATACTACTACCCCTTGGAGTCTATCAAAGTCAGCCCAGAGAGACAGGACCAGATACAGAAGGCAACAGGACAAGATTCAATCCTAGAAACCTTGAAGTCCACAGTCCTACAAGGATGGCCAGAGACTAAAGACCAAGTACCACTGAATATCAGAGAGTATTGGAACTACCGTGAGGAGATTACACTCTACAATGGTATTTTGCTAAAGAATCAACGAGTGATCATCCCAAAGGCACTTAGATCGGAAGTTTTATCAAGGATACATTCTAGTCACCAAGGCATAACCTCGTGTATCAGGAAAGCCAGAGATGTTGTATTTTGGCCTGGCATGGCTACTGACATCAAAGAAACAGTGGAGAAATGTCCAATTTGTGCTGAATATCAAACACAAAACAGCAAAGAACCCATGCAGACACACAAAATCCCAGAACGACCCTGGAGCAAAGTAGCAGCAGACCTCGTCACTATAAAAGGTCAGAGTTATTTAGTAACTGTTGATTATTATTCAGACTTCATCGAAGTCGATGAACTGGTTGACAGCACAGTGTCAGCTGAAGTAATCAAAGCTTTGAAACAACAATACAGTCGCCACGGCATACCTGATACTCTGGTTACAGATAATGGCCCACAATTTAATTGTAGAGAGTTCAGACAGTTTGCTACAGAGTGGGAATTTAAACATTTATCTTCCTCACCACATCATCCTATCAGTAATGGGAAAGCCGAATCAGCAGTTAAGGTTGTGAAACAGTTATTTCTGAAGGCCAAAGAAGACCCACTTATGGCACTGCTCAATCATAGAAATACCCCGTCTGAAGGTCTGGATACCAGTCCAACACAACGCCTTATGTCAAGGAGGACCAGAACCTTGCTACCTACAGCCTCTAGTCTACTTCATCCAGAGGTACAAACAGATGTTAAAGGGAAGATAGAGAAGAAGAGACAGCAGGCAAAGTTTTACTATGACCACAAGACAAAGATCCTTCCACAGTTAGAGGTCGGTCAAGAGGTAAGAGTTGCGCCGACACGGACCAATCAGAGATGGCGACCAGGAACTTGTACACAGGTTCTTTCTGACCGATCATACTTAGTTGCTGTTGACAATCATGTTGTCAGGAGGAATAGACAAGCACTTAAGATATCAAATCCAGAAAGAAATCAAGTCAACCCATCACAGCCAGAGAAGCCAACTGAGCCCCAAGTTACACGCACCAGGACAAGGGAAGTGAAATTACCCTCAAGGTTTAGAGACTTTGTTATGCCCAAATAGTCTGTGAACTTCGATCTATAAAGACAGTATATTGCTTAGAGACATTGAACTTGGATTACCCATTTGTTAACATTTACTTTATTTGATTATCATAGTATCATAATAGTGTAATTGCTTTTATTGTTTTCCTTAACTAGGAAAAGGGGGATGTTACGTAATGTATTTGTAATCACGTGACCTTATGTAAACAGGTCAGTTTTGACAGAGTTTGAGTTGGTCTTGATTAAACAAACGTTGAAACACGAAACAATGGATACATTCCGAGAAACCGACTAATTTCCAAGACCAAATCGAAAAGAAACAAATATCATGGAAATGAAGAATTTATATTTCATTCGATCACTAGTTTTTTACTTTTTTCGGTTATTTGAATAGACCTATTTGCTTCGGGTTTGTTAGTTTGAAAGAGAGGGCATCCAAGATGTAAGAGTTAATTACCGAGAACAGAGGCAATAAGCCATATACATCCCGAGGGTCGCAGGCCCGAGGGATGTATAGGCTTTTTGCCGACGTTCGAGGTAATTAAGTATTTTATTTCTCAATTGAGAAGGTTTTCTATCAAATGCTGCTCATTATAAATGCGAGGTCTATATACAGTAATTAACCGGGTTAATAACTAACTATATATTGACCTCGCATTTATAATGAGGGTTATAACAAAAATAAAGCCTTGTGAATAACAAAGAAAACCGTGTCAATTGAGAAATAATGACTAAATATAGCCTAGCATGTTATGACGGAGTGAAATCACTCAGGCGAGCGACTATATTCCTTATTTTTCAAGCGTGTGTTTGGGAAATGTCATTTTTTCAAGCGTGTCTTTGGGAAATGTCTTTGAATTTTTTGAATACGCTGAATACGTTCAATTCAAAAGTTATAATCGTCCGAAATTGAAAGACAGTTTAATTGAGTAATAATTACGCCTTTTGCTGTTCATTAACCGCAAAGGAATATTCATTCAAGCGAAAAAGCATTATCATTAGCGCGAAGAGGCACACAATAACGCGAACGGAGTTTCAAGAGCGCGATGGAACATTCATTAAGGAATTTAGCATAACATTGGACAATCATGAATATGTTTGTGCAGGTTCATTAGCGTTTTCGAAGTTTCATTAGCGCCTTTGTGCAATCAATAGACAAAACCACACATTCAATAACGGTTTTTGGACATTCATTAGCGCAATACATTATTACTTTACTTTTTACACGGGAATTGTAGGATTTTAGCTTTCTTTACATTTTTTACAACCCATGAATATAATGGGAGACAGAGGAGAAGCTAGAAGGCAAGGCATTCCACTCGGAGAGCTAAGAAAAAGATTGCTTCTTAGAGCGACTACAAGAAACATAAATGTTATCACGCAACAAAAATGCATGCAGTGGTACAACCACATGCAAACCTATCTTCTCAGATGTATGAATAGAGAAGCAATTCAAGGATAAATACACTTCTTTCTTCAATACCTAACGCCATGTTTTCTTTGTAAAGAACGGTTATATTCATGGGTTGTAAAAAATGTAAAGAAAGTTACACCTTTTGCTGTTCATTAACCGCAAAGGAGTATTCATTGAAGCAAAAAAGTATTGTCATTAGAGTGAACAGGCATACAATAAGGCGAACGGACTCTCAAGAGTGCGATGGAACTTTCATTAAGAAATTTAGCATTGAATTTGACAATCATGAATATGTTTGCGTGGATTCATTAACGTTTTCGAACTTTCATTAGCGTTTTGGTGCAGACAATAAACCACAACACACATTCAATACAGTGTTTTGGACATTTGTTTACGCAATACAATATAAGTATATTGAGCTTTTACGATTGTAGATTTTCAAAAACGAAAAAGGGAATTTATCCTTGAATGTGTTCTCTATTTAAACATCTTGGACGATATGTTTGCATGTGGTTGTATCATTGTATGCATTTCTGTGGATCTTCGTAGGACCTCACAAGACGCTATCTGACTTCATTTGGAATTTGGTTTCTTTGTTGAGCCAATGCAATATCCAAAAAAGAGGGATTAAAAAACTCAGAACTGATTTGATATTTATACCTAACGGCGCTTTGCTTGTACGAAGTCATATTCACGGCTTGTAAAAAAATGGAATGACAGTTAAAATCCTACAATTCCTAGTAGAAAATATACTTATATTGTATTGCGTAAATAAATGTCCAAAACACTGTATTGAATGCGTGTTGTGGTTTATTGTCTGCACCAAAACGCTAATGAAAGTTCGAAAACGTTAATGAATCCACGCAAACATATTCATGATTGTCAAATTCAATGCTAAATTTCTTAATGAAAGTTCCATCGCACTCTTGAGAGTCCGTTCGTCTTATTGAATGCCTGTTCGTTCTAATGACAATGCTTCTTCGCTGCAATGAATATTCCTTTGCGGTTAATGAACAGCAAAAGGTGTAAAATCCTACAATTCCCGTGTAAAAAAGTAAAGTAATAATGCATTGCGCTAATGAATGTCCAAAAACCGTTATTGAATGTGTGGTTTTGTCTATTGATTGCACAAAGGCGCTAATGAAACTTCGAAAACGCTAATGAACCTGCACAAACATATTCATGATTGTCCAATGTTATGCTAAATTCCTTAATGAAAGTTCCATCGCGCTCTTGAAACTCCGTTCGCGTTATTGTGTGCCTCTTCGCGCTAATGATAATGCTTTTTCGCTTGAATGAATATTCCTTTGCGGTTAATGAACAGCAAAAGGTGTAGAGGCTAAACAGAGAGACAAGAAGAGAACTCGACCTTTTTGCTTTATTATTTTTGAAGTTCGTGCAAGATATAAACAATAATAAGTGAAAACAAACATTGTGCAGAATGTGAATTCCTTTTTGTTTTCCAGTGAATGGATGTTTGTAAATAATTTCCCTTAACACTATTATTTTGTCCATACCGTGTTTCATATTGCTTCGCTTTTGTAAAGGCCTGTTGGATACAAGACGTTCAACATGCTTGTTTTGATAAGTACAATACAATACAATACAATATATTATATTTACATTCTTTTTTACATTTTTAAAATACTAAGCTTCTAATTACAAATTTTTCTTTTCTCATATTTTTGTTATTAGTTAATTTTTATGAATGTCAGTGTCTAACTTAACACTTAGTTTTCGAGTTAGACACTGTAAGTATAAAAAGGATTTTCCATTCCGTACATTTTTGAGGGCATTCAAGATTGACTAAATATAGCCTAGCATGTTATGACGGAGCGAAATCGCTCAGGCGTGAGCGACTATTCTTTATTTTTCAAGCGTGTCTTTGGGAAATGTCTTTGAATTTTTTGAATACGCTGAATAATGTCAATTCACAAGTTATAATCGAAGTTGAAAGACAGTTTATTAAGTGATAAATAGAGGCTGGAAAGAGAGACAAGAAAAGATTTTTAAAAAAAGTTTTGAATTTTAGCAACCAACGAAAACTAAGATGCGTATGTAGACATGATTTGCGACAAGCGTTACCCGTCACACCGTATATAACAGATTGCAACCAAGGCTTCATTAAATATACAAATTTTGAATGATTCTCACAAACAGTATTTAAAAAGCGTCATTATATACTTAAGGTTCCCTTAATGCTTGTAAATTTGATGTCTCATAATGGCTAGTATTTAGTATTAAAAATTAAAACAAATAGTTCAAAAGGCTGGGGTGACGTCACAGTCAGCAATGTAATGGAAGTATAAGCCTTTATAACTTATAGACGCAACATTCAAATGAAGAAATATTTCACCATTCAACTATTCACTTTATGTACAATCAATATGCTGAAGGTATTGTATCAGGAGTTAAGTGCATTTTTACAGTAAGGAACTTTAGTATCGATCATAAAGGCACTTCCACAAAAAGGATCATCAAAAAGGAACATGTAAAATGCTCGTGCCTTTCTTAAAAAACTCATTCAATGTATTATTTATTTATTTATTTATTAGCTCTTACCTCACAACAAATTAAAGATATTACGAAAATACAAGAAGATGTAACGTCATAATGTACGCAACCGACCACAAAGATAGCTAGTGTGACGCTTTGACTCATCGCGTGACATCTAACCTTTAGGAGTATTATGTGACAAGAAGAGACTCGTGCCTCACAGAATATTGGGGCTGAATTTAGGGACAAGAAGGAGAAAACCCACCCTTTTTGCATTGGATTCTGGGATTGATTTTAGGGACAAAATAGAGTTCGTGTTCAGTCTTTTTTGAATTTCGGAAAGGCGAATTATATCGAGTGCTGATCACTAACAAAACTGAAAATGAAAACTGAATTATAGTCGGTGTTTTCACAGGTAGCCCAAGCTTGGTTTCTGTGGTGTCCTGTTATAAGGAAATGTATGGGGATTCATCAAAAATATCAATAAAATCCTTGAAACGTGAAATAAAGCCTCGAACTTTTACCCGATCATTGAGAAATAGCACTTCTTTCGCTCTGGGTGGTTATTTTTCGAATTTAGCTCGTTTTAAGATTTTTTTCCCAACCAGCAAGAAATATTTATTTATATTATTTCTTACTGGTTGTGAAAAAAGCTTAAAACGGGCTGAATTCGAAAAATAACCACACAGAGCGAAAGAAGTGCTATTTCTCAATGATCGAGCAAACTTTCGAGGCTTTATTTCACGTTTTAATGATTTTATTGAAATTTTTGATGAATCCCCATACATTTCCTTATAACATTACACCACAGAAACCAAGCTTGGACTACCTGTGGTGTTTTGAGTGGATAATGCAACTATAAAAGCATGGAGCTAACAAAGTTTAGGCATTTTTCTTTCGGAAACTAAATAACGAACATGTTCAAAACCGTTTTTCACGTTTTTCTCTTTTTTGAGTAGAGAAATTGCGATTTTTATCTGACTCGCCTCAGTCTCCACTCGGAAAAGCTTCAGTTCTCGACTATTTTGAGATGTTTTTTCAAAACCGAGAATGGTGTGACCCCCATTTTTTATTTCAGATTTTTGATAAATGCGATGCTCGTCATTATATATCAAAATATGAAGGAAATATGAAGGAAAGTTTGTTGGATAGATTTTGAAATATTTTGATGGGAATAGTTGACATGTGCAATTTTTGGACGTTCGTAGAGTCGCACATACCTGCATTTTTCACTAATAGTTCAAGAATCATAGTCATCCAATGACTTTGATGGGTTTAATATTATAGATTATGTAGTAAACTTCGACTAATAATTAGGTTTTGTTATATGAAAGTACTTTTAACTGTGAATAAAGGTTCTTGATTACAGCTTCCAGTTGCTACCGTATCTTTTACTATAAAACCCATGAATTGACATATTTGGAGAGCATCTAGCGAAAAAACGAGAATGGTGACCCCATCTTTTTATTGCAGTTTTTAAATGTCCATAACATAATTAATGTCCATGCAATGTTTCAGGACAAAGTTATTGACAAGATTTCTTTCAAGGGAATTACCTTAATTAATATAAGCCAGAGGCTACCAAAACTGGATTTTAGAATTAGTCGATTTTTGCGGAGAAAAGAGAACACCAGAGAAGCCTGAAAACTGAACATCCTCAAAGCAGACGGAAGAGAACCAATGAAACAGCTGAACTTTACTCACATACGACGCCGAGTCCAGAAATGGAACCCCGGTCGCATCGGTGAGAGGTGAGAGGTCGATCTCACAGCACTACGCCACCCGTGCTTCCCAAAGTATCCAAACGTTTGTTATAAGCATCTATACGTCATTATCAATAGGTGTGGTAATCTGACTATCAGGTCTTGACACAAGTATTTTAGGAAGAACTGTGTCCGACGCCTGCACAGAAAGTCGTCCTCGACAAGAAAGACGCGGTAGCTGCTTGGATTCTGTTGCAGGCGACGACGACTCGAATCTCGTTCCATTCACCTCTCTAGAATTTGTTGTTGTAATATTTCTCAAATTTGGGCAAGAGTTCGAGTTTAAATGAGAGTCTGAAAAATCTTGAGGGTCAATATTTCTTCTCTTTTGTACTTTGTTTTGGTTCTTCCTTTTAGAAATATTAGGCAACCATTCACAAGAAATTGCCTTTTTATCTTGGTTTTCTCGTGAAAAGAAACACGTCCGCTGTTGATAAAATTGTTTTTCAGCTGTAGCAGATGATATTCTTTTATCCTTTCCGCTAGTAGCGGCTTTCGTGTCTTCAAGCTTTGGCAAAGAACTTGAATGCAATTCTAAACGTCTAAAATCTTTGCTCCCACTATCTGATAGCTTTTTTAGGTCGTTCCAAGAGCTTGCTTTGCTTTTTAAGGTTTTGTTTGTACTTTCTTCTATTTGGTTAGCCAGTGAAGCTTGTTTTCTTGCTCCAGTAGCTTGGAAAAGTTTTAAATTGTTATGACCATCGATAGGAAGCGAATGTCGATGCTGATAGAGTCTGTTGAGTTTAATACTGGATTTATCGCGCTCAAGAGTCGAATCAAGCCCGGTATCACGTCCCATAGACATCGAAGCATTTCTTGTTGCAAAAGAAAGCACCGTCGGACTGGATTGTCTTCGTTTATCATCGTTAAAACGTCCCAAAATATCTTCTTCGTCGTCGTATTTAGAATTCCCTTTAAAACTTAGTGTCTTTAGAAATTGTTGCCGAGAAAATTCCAAAGACTTCACAGCTTTAGCGCTTTGTTTATCGTAGAACTCTAAGTTTCTATTGAGCAACATGTCTTCACACTTCCTCGCCAAGGCGACATTTCCAGTCTCGCTGTGGTACTTTATATTTTTGTCACTATATTTTTTAGGGGTATTCTTCTTGTCGGCCATGTCGAAAAACAGTTTTCTGCTTATGTGCAAGAGTTTTACTATACTCCTTTATTATAGTCAAATCAAGGCACAGTTTAGTAGCGTAGGATAAACACTACTTCCAGTGACACTGTGAATTATAGCTAATTAACTTGTTCCATAAAGTACGAAAAAATCACACCTCTTTTGTTTTCTTCTTCCGCAAGACAAAGACACCTTCGCTTAATTAACTTTTTAATTGCTTTGCTCTGATAAAATTCACTTTTATATAATTAATTAACAGAAAAGTCAATAGTCTACTCCATTGAATTCAAATGATGTCTCATTTAGAAATAAAATAAATAGAGGAAGATAGAGTAAGTCTTGCAGCTGCATGCCTGCGTGTAAAAGAATCATAAAATGAATGAGCAGTTTGTTAGAACTATAAACAGTCGAAAAAAGATTTTAGGTGAAAATCGTACTCTGATATCAGTATCGTGTAATATGTTTTTACGATGTAGAAACCAACTCTGTACATTTGGTGAAAATAAATAGTAGAAATACGAAAATAAGCAGTCAACAAACAGTTTATAAAAAGCCGAACTATAAAATATAACTCGAAACAAAGATTCAAACAAAAGAAAGAAAGTTAAGTAAAAAGAAAGGAAGAGAAAAGAAAAGAAAGAAGAGAGAAAAAGAACGAAAGAAATAAATAAAATTCAAAAAAGAAAAAAATTGACCATAGCGCTTAAATTAGCTAGAGGTGCTGTGCATGCAGCCTACAGTCATATAACTAGTTTTATTGATTCTCCGTATCGGCTACGCGGCCTAGCACGGAATGCTCTACGCAAGCAATGACTTCCACCGTTTCTAGACATTGACAAAGTGGTTCTGGTGTAAAAATGCACCTCATTTAAATACTTTATTATTTTTTTGATGGAAAGATTAATCTAAAGTTCTAGCACTGAGAATACATAGCTATATTGCGTCATTTACTATCACTACCAGAATCCTTTACACACTTTATTTTGTTCAGTTAATTAGCACCAATTGTATTATCATTATCTTGAGGAAATACAAATTTGAATAAACCGAAGAAAATTCGCGAAGCATTAATGATCTTAATATTATAAACTGTATTTTGGTAGTTGTAGTAAAATGACGCCATCATGAAAAAGGCTTATTGTCTTTCGACAGGGAAACCCAAACGAAACGAAATTTCTTACCGACTGACCAAAAAAGCAATCTACCACCGTCCCCAGCCTATGTTTTTCTTGACCAATGCCGGTACTCTTGGCGCATGCGTGCACTTAAGACCGAAAAATGAGACACAAATAAGAACGAAAAAACTGCAAAATGGAGAGCGGCTGAACACAATCTAAAAGCTAAACAGAACTACTAATAGTGCTTTCTTGTCTTGTATGCGTCCCTAAAATACTAGACTCTCCAATGCAAGACAAAAATGTATGTTATAGTCAGTTTTGATTCATGTTAAAGCCTGGAGCCTTCAGTCAAGCTCCACATCATTGTCCTTCTTTCGCCTTATTACATGATTTTCTCCAATAAAAGCATTCACAGCCAAGGTCAAGTGACCATGCTTCAACGGTGATACAAAAGAAGTTGGTTTAGGACGTGGTTTGAGTACTGCTTCAACGGGGTTCATAGCCTCTGTTGAAAAACCTCGTCGTCTTATCTGTCTTTCTGCGCAGTCACTGAGTTCACTGCCATACCTCGCATCGTCAGATGTATCCTCTTCATCTCCTTCCCTATCTTGTGCGTCTTCGCCGTCTTCTCTTGAATAACTCGTTGAATTGACGCTTGACGGTGGGATAGCTCTGGCATATAGATTTGCGTTCGTGCTATCCGCATTGGAAATTGCATGTATTCTTGAAGCCACGTTTTCAAGAAATTCCACTGGAAGTTGAATGAAGCTATCAGCTGTTACTGAGCTCGTATTTAAAGGCTCATAAAGATGGAATCTTTTTAAAATCTTCAGAGTAAAATAAGCCGCCATGGCCAACATCGTAGACAACAAGAATGGAGTGGCAAGACATGCGAGGAGAATTACTGTAGAAAAAAGCAGCACCCCTCCTTGAAAGGCCGTCAAAACAAAGACTCCAAAGATAAACGTTCCAGTTAAAAAGGCTACGAATGTAGTGACTGGCAGTGCACTTGCTGTCAGGAATGTCCCAATAAACAAGGAAGTCAAAGGATTACATCTGGCTGTGGTTTCTAGACGACGAAATGCATCAGAATTTCTCAAGTTATTGATTCTTGTAGTAAATGGTCCTATGAAAGATCCCCGCGGTGTATCTCGGCCTAGCCTACGGTCAGATGCCATTTTTTTCAGCAAAAGTAAAGTTTTTAAAGCTCTATAGTTTTCAAGTTTTGAGGCAAATTTCAAAATGATGGAGTGTTTGAATGCATTTCTGTTATATGTTTTCGTACGCGGTCATCGTGAGGAACGAGCGTGTTGCGACGCGCGTGATTCAAACGTTCGGTTCGAATGCGCGCGCTCCAAACAAGTAATAGCAACCTGTTTAGCAAGATGAGTGATATAACGCGCGCTCTGATTGGTTGAAAACCTTTGAGCTATTTCCCCATGAGCTGCACGGTTCATCTTTTCTTGAATCTAGCTATATTATAAATCAATTAGACATGGGCGCGCGACTTTCTGTTGCTTAATTGATAATTAGCCTTTACCTATGAATTCTAACAGGGGACTGGAACCAAGTAATGGGGTTACGTTTTCTGGAACACGTATTATACTCATACGTTTTAAAATAATAATAAAATAAATAAATAAATCACTTTATTTAAGTGTCTAGTCGTTCTAGCGCTTTCGCACTAATTGGGAACACTTTTCGCCCACACGCACTACCACTACATTTAATATTATATGCACACAACGCTCAACTCACATGTTGATTTTTACGGAGGGAGGGAACCAGAGAACCCGGAGAAAACCCTCGTGGCAAGGGAGAGAACAACACATCAAACAAACTCAATTCAGATGTGAAGACCGCAGGGCTTGAACCAGCGACCCGACCCGTTGGACTCTCAGCGGTGAAGAAGACGCGTTAGCCGCGAACGCCACCCATGCTACCCATTTCTGGAAGAACTAGCCGTACGTCTGCCAATTTTTGATTTAATTTTGAGTCATAGACAAAAATTTTCAAATAATTCCATTGAAAGAAATTTTGCCAATAATTTTGTCCTGAAACTTTGCATGGACATTAATTATGTTATGGACATTTAAAAACTACAATAAAAAGATGGGGTCACCATACTCGTTTTTTTTTTTTTTTTTTTTTTTTTTTTGCTAGTTGCTCTCCAATTATGTCAATTTATGGGTTTTATAGTGAAATGCGGTAGCAACCGGAAGCTGTAATCAAGAGCCTTTATTCACCGTTAAAAGTACTTTTATATAACAAAATGTACTTATATCTCGAAGTTTACTAGATAATCTATACTATTAAATTCATCAAAGTCATTGGATGACTATGATTCTTGAACTATTAGTGAAAAATGCAGGTATGTGCGACTCTACGAACGTCCAAAATTTGCACATGTCAACTATTCCCATCAAAATTAAATATTTCAAAATTGGGCATCGCATTTATTAAAAATCTGAAATAAAAAATGGGGGTCACCATTCTCGATTTTGATTTATCTTGAAAAAACATCTCAAAATAGTTGAAAACTGACACTTTTCCGAGTGGAGACTGGGGCGAGTCAAATAAAAATCGTAATTTCTCTACTCAAAAAAAGATTAAAAAAGTGAAAATTGGTTTTGAACATGTTTCTTATTTAGTTTCCGAAAGAAAAATGCGTTAACTTTTTTAGTTCCATGCTTTTAGCTGCACGCGCAGAGAAATGCGTAGTGCAAAACAAGGGAATTTTGATAGTTTTGGGTTAGCTGTGGCATTCCCATGGTGCAGCTGTGTCGTATTCAATATATATTGCGCTCTTTCCATCACGTGTTTTTCCTCCAATACTTTCAACATGGCGGACGGTGTGGCTTATCAATCAGTTCCTCCACCTTCGGGCTCTTCTGAAGCTAGCACAGCCTTTGCTGATGCTTTAAAACGAGCAAAAGAGGTAAATCGAAGATATATGAACCTACTCAAGTCATTTTTATACTAAATAGACCATGTTTTCACCTTCAGATCGCCGCTCGAATGGGAACGGCGCCTCAAGGTAGTGACGGATCTTCAAACGTTCCTTATCAAGAAACTCCCGGTAATGTCTTTTTTAATCCTTCTTTCTTCATCGATATATTGTCCCATTGGCTTTCAGAAGTATAGATACATAAAGCTAAACTTAATTATACTTTTTTCTTTGATTTTTTAGCTGACCAAGTTAGAAAAAGACCTTATTCAGACGAAGGTAAAGTCATAAAAACCATTCATCTCTTCAGCTGTCGCTACTCGAGATTTTGACACGACGTTAAAACTTTGACTACAAAAATAACATGTTTTTCTTGGATTTTTTTAAAGGAGAAGAGCCACAACCCAAGAAAATGTTATCGGAGGGTAAGTCAGACCAAATATAAAGGGGTTTAGTCATAAACAAAAAGGTTTTTCTCATTTATTTGATCAAATCTCGACGATGATCTGCATAATTACCTCATTTTGGAGATTGAGTAGAACAAAAACTATCCTCGCTTTCAAAGTTAAAAAACAAATGTTCGGACCAAAAACTTATTCCAAAGAAACTTTTCCTAAAAGTGATGACTTTTGAAGCTTCCTTTTAGAGAAAATCTTGTCTCAAAGCTTCATATTACTGTTGAAATATTTTGAATTTTTTGACCAAAGATGCTAAGAGTATTTCTTATGAATAATTTGAACCAAATCAAAAAATATATATTTTGATCAAATCTTTGAAATATTTGTATTCTGTTCTAAAATTCTTGTAACAAGAATGTCTAAAAGAAAAATTTTCCAAGATTGGTTTGATTTTTTATTTATAGGACTTTGATTCTTATGGAATAATTAAATGAAAAAATAAGATAAAAACTAGTTTGTTTTGTTTTCCCATAGGTGGTATGCCATTAATGGATGGTAAAGACCCTAAATCTATCGCTTTACAAGTAGCTGCAAGTATTGCTCAAAGGTTAGTACGATTTTTTAAAACCATTTTTTGCGTTAGAACATAATATTTGTCAGAGAGTAGAAAAATTAAGAAAGTTGGTATTCAAAAATTGAAGAGAAAATGATTTGTGGTTTCCTGTGAGAAAACAATGTATAACTATTTTATCTCACACCACTGAAAATACTTAGGCCACAATGCCCGATGTGAAGAAACAGTTGAATACTACTGAATATACAACATCTTTTTGTCATTCTGATTGGCTGTATGTTCAGTGGTTTTGTCAAAAAGTGGATAGCTTTTTTGAGATGAACTGGTGATGTTATGTTTAGCATTTCCTGTTTAATAACATTCTTATGTTGTTTTTTTCACGATAGGGCTGGCCTTGGTTCCATGCTGACAGAAGAACTTAAAATCCCAAATAAATTTGTTGGTTTAGGTAAGAATTTACATCATTTTCTAAAATATACATTATACAGGACTCGAAATAAAAAAATTGTAGCTTGCCATAGTAAAGGAGCATGCTAAAAGGAGTTCATTCCAGTAAATTTTGCATGCCATTTTATTATTCATTTGGCAGTGCATCGTTATTTTCACCTGCAAAACTTGAACTTTGGCCTGTCATTTGGCCATTGGCAGGCCGCTATTTCAAGCCCTGCTATATTTGAACCAAGTTGGTTAAATATGGATGATAAAAAGTTAGTTTGGTTAGTGTGGATTTAATGGATTATTTTGATGATACGGTGGCCGTCTTGGATTGCAAGGGCATCCAGGTGGCAAATAGCTTTGTTGCAGTAACAGCATCAATTGATATTAACAGCTCACCACAAGAATGTATGATAAAAAGTTGAATAAAGACAGAACATCAATCTTCTTTACCCATAAAAGGAAGACAAACACATGAAACTCTATAAATTTTCTGTTATCTTTAAAGAGTTTTAGATTGACTTTTTTTCTCACTGCAAACAGCAAACGTGACCACGCTTTTTTATCATTTTCCTGTATTTAACTTTATCTTTTGCAAACTTTCTTAACACACACAAATATTCTTCTGTATCTTCTACTTCCTGGATATTTTTGCAATTCCTTTTCAGTAATTCAAAATATTTTTGGTCAACTGACGTTTCACGTTTGCCATGAACGTAAATCTAAAACTCTCTTTTGTTTTGTTTTGCCCCTGGCAAGATGGCTGCAGTATCGTAAAAGTAGTCCATTGGTTCTAGCTTGGTTCACCTTCGTAATGTTTATAGGAATATCTTGGTTTTCTTTTTTCAGTTATTGGCAGAGGTGGAGAACAAATAAACAAACTTCAGTCAGAAACTGGGGCAAGAATACAAGTTGCTCCAGGTAGGTAATTTTGTTTGTCTACAAACACCAACATCCTGGAAGATATTAGCCACCATATATCAGGGAGGGTGGAACTGGGGGGGCCGGGGGGCATGTGCTCCCCACAAAATATTGGTTCTCAGTCAGTTTTATGGCACATGTGCCAACAATCAAACAAAGCAGCAATCATGATCACATAGTGTTAAATATATTATTTCAGTGCCCCCCAAAGATTTTCAGCTTCCGCTGCCGCTGTATATCTGTGCTGGAAGTTCAAAATAAATAAAGTTTACGTATGTATGTGTACATATGTATCACAGTTATGCAACAACATGTCGGTAGCATTCTTTAAAAGTCATACAACATCTGTTCTGTTTGCAAAGCCAAGTAAGAAATACTACAGAGACTGGAGGCAAAAGATTGGACAGAGCTTGGAACGTCAGTGGACAATGTGAAGAGACTGACACAGTCCAAAACTGAGTTCAAGAGGGTGATCCCTCAATGGCTCTTTGTTGACTAAGTCAACATTAGAACAATGTACTGTACTAACCTATACTTTGGTTATCTAGATCCACCGATGGGAATTATGCCACCTCCAGACAGAGCTGTAACAATCAGTGGATCCATCCAGGCTGTTGAGTATGTGTTGGTTTGATAATTTTACATCATAGTCAGGGTTGTCAATAAAAGTTTTGGTAGGCAATTATGAAATTGAAATAGGCGGTAAACTGAAAATCGCTGGAGCATGTAATCGAGGCATACTTGTCATCAGTTTCACTCTTCTCACAAAAATTCAAGATGGCGGGCAACGATCGTTGTAGTTTCGATTGCGTTGCAGTTTTCGTAGTAAAGCAACAAAGATTGCTTCAAAATTTATTTTAACGAACTTTAAAGAACTTTAATCACAATTTACATTGGGAAGTGGCTGAATAGGCGGCTGAATTAGCAAGAGTAGACGGCGGAATCTGCCAGTTGCCGGCTTCTATTGAAAACCCTGCATAGTGAGAAACCCTTGGTTTTAGTGTAAAGCTAAAGTTTTCCAGAGACAAAATATGTTTCCAGATCAGTTGTGCTTCTCCTCACAGCACAAGAGCTATTTGCCATTGTGATGCCGGTTAAAATTTTACCTTACAATTTGATTACAAACTGTTAAAAAATATGTTACATTTGATGTTCTTGTGTTGGATTATCCTTCTAAGACACTATGCATTTCTCCAACAGTAAAGCAAAGGCACTCTTACATAGAATTTGTGAAGAAGGCAAGATTCCAGATAGTCTGGTAAGTTTAATCACCGAGTCCCTATTTCCAGCTCCAAGGGCCCTTTACACATCAAATATTTTATCATCCGGAATTATACAAAATTACATCATGGGAAATGGAAAACTTGTGTATCCATGCAAAGTGGTTTGACACCCTGCAATAGTTCTCAACCCCCTTCCCTAACCACTGTCTCAAATTAACGTAACCCTTACTACAATTTTGCTGACATCCCCCTTCCCATGTGTTAATAAATGAAAGCTTCCTTTATGAGTATTTATGGTGGAACTTCTTACTTTTTTAGATGTCTGTACCTGTTGTAGCACCAGGAGAAACTGTATGTGAAATGATGATTCCTGCTAGCAAAGTTGGACTTATCATTGGTAAGGTGTTACCATTTTAGTATTAATACTTCCCACTGACAAGAGTGGGGCCCATAGAATTGAAAATTGTGGGCCATTTCTGTTTTTTATGCGTGAATCCTGCAATGGCGCGGCCTGGTATGAACAATGATATAGAAATGAAAACAATGGCAAAAGCAAAATGATATTCATGAGAATGATCTTGGTTAATAAAACATGGGTCACAGGTTAACATCTGTTTTCAAATGTTCCCCCTTTCCCAACAGAGAGATTGTCATACTCTTGTTAAGGCATTGAATTTTATCTTAGATGAAATCCCCTTTCTGAAATCACTTGTTTTTGTCCCTGCTTGTCTAGGTAAAGGAGGAGAAACTATCAAAAATTTACAGGTTTGTAGCATTTTACCCATTTTTAATCATTAAACAGACACCCTTGGCTATATATTTCTTACTTGTGATAAAGTTTGAAACTGCATTACAAACCAGATTGGACTCAGGTTATTTATCTATCAATAAGGAGCCTATGACCCAATAATAAAACTAAGGAATAGCCAAGGCTTTACATGGAGTTACTTCCCCCCCCCCCCGCCCCCCCCCCCCCCCCCCCACTCAAAATTTTTCTCTTAAAAACCAGGGGAAACGGATCTTGCTTTTTCTTTCTTGAATGCTAAGTAATATATACAGTATGAGTGGCCGTGTTGCATCAGCCTCGTAGCCTCTATAGTTTGTATATCGGATACAACACGGACAAGAATACTGTAGATTGCTTGTCAAACGTCTAGGTTAGTTCCTTTTTCACTAAAATTTTCAAAATCAAAGTGAATCTGGCCAAGAAAATCCAACTTAAAGTTTATGCAAATGAAAACAATTTTGTATCAGATTTACAACACTCTTCACGGTGGTGATTTCTGTTGTGTTTTCCTAATGAATTATTAATGAGTTTGACAACTAAGTTTAACAATTGGACCAGTGCATGAAGTATCTGTCATACAATTTCTTAACCATGTTATTTGATTTAACACAGGAAAGAGCACAGTGCAGAATGGTGATGATCCAAGATGGACCCTATTCTAATGCTCCTGAGAAACCTTTACGAATCATGGGGGATCCTACGAGATGCCAAAGAGGCAAGGACCTTGTAACAGACCTTCTTACAGAGAAAGAATTAGAGGTAGGTATTAATAGCATATTAATATATGCATAAGTTTACTTTAGGATATCTTTTAGATGGGTATACAGTTTTGACAAAATTTTATCAATTTACTTACTGGCATTATGGTGTATTGTCAAGCGATTGTTTTCCTAAGTTATGTTCATTTATGTGCAGTTCAGAGCTAAAAATAATGGCTGTTCAATAACTGGACGTGATGACTGACCAACATATGACCAATCAATGTGACTTTTGGGCCAGTCTAGAGGACTGGCCCAAAAGTTGTTTGGCCAGACAAATGCGAATTTGAGCCAGACCTCGTCCATTGACCAGCTGTTTAATTTTAGCCCTGCAGTTATAACTCCTAATGAATGCTATGGCTTATTTCCCAAAGTTTTAGTAGTTTGGAGCATAATATTTGGACAGCATCTCCCTTATTAGGATGAACACTTGCTCTAACACTAGGAGAAGTTTGTAATTAGCAGCATACATCAAGTTAGGCGTGATAGGACTGAGTTTGATGTTTACGTTTTGGTTTTTTTTTTTTTTTTTTTTGACATCATTCATTAACTAACAGACCGACCTCCAATATTGAATTATTTTACTTTAAGGTGCTATAGAAATTTCTATACATACTTACCCTGTTTTTTAATTACGACCTCCACCCTTATTCTGATCATTTTAGTTTAAAAATTCTTTTTTGATCTTTTACACAAAATGTATTAAAAGAACAAAATGGGCCAAAGTAGAAAATATTAAGACATTATACCTTTTGATTTTATTGCTCAAAGAGGCATTTTTATCAATTGCTAGATTCTATTATCAACATCATATGGGATTGACCATTTTGATAGAGATTAAACTGGAAATTTTGGAGTCCAAAATTGTGACGTCATTTTCCCGCGAAAAAAACCAAAAACTCAAATGAACGCTAAAGACATAGAATTGTGATGAATAGAAGATTGACCAAGATTTTCAGCAAACTTTAGATTTTAAATGAGAAAGGAGTTTGTGTTTTGTTTTTTTGTTCTTTTTATTCAATATGTGCTATCATTTTGAAGTGTTTGTGCCCCCCATATGGGATCCAAATTTGACAAAGTCACCCTTGACCTCGAATTCCAGAATGAAAAACCTTATCCTAATCCCTTGATAATATAGAAAGATATTGTTATACATGTAGTAATATGTTTAGTGCAGTGCTGATCTTGTATGCTATGAAAGAAAAATTGTAAACTAGAGCTGTAAATATTGTAGACAGGAAATTTTTTCTTGGGAGGATTTTGCTTAAAAAAAGAAAATCGTCAATACTTGTCCCCTCAAGCAAATAAAGCATCCCGTTGACTCCATGGAAGCAAGACCGCCACCATCAGGAGAAAGGATATGGCGGGAGGAGAGGAGCGAGGCGAGAAGCTAATGAGGTAAGGAAACGTGGCACATTACCTTGTATTCATGAGATGTATGGTTTTTTCACCAAAGTGTAGGACGGAACCATGCCTACTCCAAGTTTTAGCACCCCCCGTCCGCAATTTACAGTGTTTTGTTTGCATGTTGTACATTACTATAAAGCAATGTGTTATCAGACATGCTGCTCTGCCAGACAGTCTGCCCTTTTTTGTGTTCTTTTTTTCCCCCGCGCTAATCAGTAAAAAATTGTAACCGGTAAATCAGCCTTAAATGGCCCTATTTAAAAAAAGGTGGTTGAATGATTTTGCCTTGCCATGTTAAACCAATCCGGAAAAAAAATGAGAGTGAACGTGATGTGAAAGCATTCAGCCAAAAGGATTTGCAATTAAAGAATTTCCCAAAATGGGCTGGAGAAATAGAAATTGCTAATAGGCAGGCATATTTTCTTCTGTTGATGGACCATCTTTATTTACTTATGATCCAAAACACATTTCATAGGAACATGCCCAACATGCCCCTAATGACCTTAACCCAACTTTTTGTTGTGAAATAACCATGTAGCATCACATTGCTTTTGACCCAAGCGTGTTGACATTGGTTGAAAATTCAAATGAATAGGGTAGTGGAACCGAAACACAGGCCTTTGCGGACACTCCTCGACAAACAGTGAAACGAAACAACCCCAAATGTTGATAGGCCCGGTGAAAACGCGCCAGCCGCTCGGTGAGGGGGTGAACACACATTGCAACAATTCAGGCCTAACATCACTTGGTCAGCCTGCATAATGCTCAGACTCTTTGGGTCAGAAGTTGATAAATTTGCCGTGCCAAGCTGATTGGTTGCCGAAATTTTGCATAATGCTTGCCACAACAATGTTGCAGCAAGTTTTCCCTTCTTTTTTTTCTGCGGGTGCTTTTGGGGTCTTTTTTGGGGGGTCACACGATGAAATTTGTTGCTTCAAGCCTTGCAAGAGAGACATAATTCAAACTTCAGATTTTGCATAACAACAAGTTTCAGGGATAAACACACTGCAATGTGTTAGCTTTTGCGATGCCACAATGTCCTGAACCATGTGTCCCTACCTTTACGCATTTAACTCAGGGGGATGGTATGGAATTGACCTATTCGCGCCTTAGTTTTGCATTTTTGGAAAATAAGAGAGGGTCCTTCCATATGCGCTAGAGTCTCATCACTAAATTCATTTAGTAAGGTGATGCCCATTACTGTCTGCTACTGTATAAATCAGTTGGTTTACATTCTTTGTTCATTCTTGTTCCAGATTCCTGTTCCAGACGACATTCGTCGGGTGCTTATTGGTAACGCGTGGTGAAACTATCAAACGAAAATTTACAGGACTGAATTGGTTGCTAGGCTCAGGTAGTCCAGAATGTAAGTATGCTTGCGTTTAACCAACTAACATTTCTTGAGACAGTCGCGAACACAATACCTAAAAGCGGCAAGGAAAAGACAACGGAAAAGAAAGCGGTAAAGGGTAGCAACACCAGGGGGGGAGGGAGGGCCGATGCGGGCAGCGACTCGCATACTGCGCGGGGGGGGAGAAAGGAAAAAGAAAGTAACAGGAAGCCACGCGAGAAAGGCGGCAGGGAGCTGAGCGAAGAGGGCAAGAAGGCACCCGGAGAGGGAGGGGGCTGCCAGCGAACCACACGGCAAATACACACGTAGGCGTAACATACAGAGAGGATGTGAATCCAAACAAATCAAGAGCTCATACTCGGTTCGATGGAAATAAAAGATCTAAACAAAATAACCGCGGAGCGTAGGGAAGTAATATCAAGCGGCCGTAAAAGCAACCACGAGGACATAAAGAAACCATGGCACGGGACCAGCCGCGCAGGGGAGGACACGCGAGCCAAACCAAGTAGGCAGGCAGAAAGCAGGGGAAAGGGAATACCCTTGACAGGAAAATATCCATATGGAAAAGATGCGGCTATTAAACTATCATAAGCCCGTCATCCTAATCATAACTAAACCCCCCAGGTGTAAAGATGGAAATGTTTTTCAGATGGAAAAACACGAACGAGTAAGAAAGTACAATAGAAAAAGGAAAAGCCCCGAAACAAACAGAAAAAAGACAAAAATGTCAGACCCCCTATCAACAAATAAAAGATATACTACAACAGTGTCAGACATACCATGCTACATGTCGCCAGGTGGGTACGGCCATATATATAATGAAGGGTTGGCTATACGTCGTTGTTATCGTGTCAGTAGTATTCTAGACTTTGGAAAAAAACTGCTACCCATCAGGAAAAACAAGCCGATATTAATCTTGTATTTCTAATGTATATTTCTCTTTTATGGTCTATGGTAAATTGCGTAAAACATTAATCCAAAGAGAAGGATTGGGAGGGCTGTAAGAAACCACCTTGGTCGCTAAAAAAAGGAGAAAGAGCCCTTACTTAGTAATTTTAAGAAATTCAATTAGATGTGAGACTGTAAAAACAGCAAGTAAAACATTTTCAAGATGTAATAGTCGATGCTGTTGAAGAATGTAACGTATTAAACCAGTAGTTAGACTTCTTAGGTATTCGATACCTGATATTAATTGAATCCCATGTCAGACCAAGACGTAATGATAGATCTCAAGATGATTGTTTGCTTGCATATCTATCAAAAGTCATCTAAACATTGTAAAAAAACTGCAATGACAATCGCAACACAACCACAGTGACACTTACACTGAAAGTTAAAACCCCTC
>NW_028292586.1:6823396-6861317 GCF_029948245.1 Actinia tenebrosa | reverse complement strand
GATGTGTATGGCTAACACTGATTGGTTTGACCCTCCCTATTTCCTGCGGGATATGACTAATACGCCGAGTATATGGGTGGGCGGTTTCGCTAATTGGATTTCATCCGTAGGGAAGCATAAAAGCGGCAAGTTTAAACTATACTCATCACCGCGTAATCATGGATGTTTTGACTTTGTAATGATGAAAACGATGTGCTTCCAGTTCTCTTTTTGAAGTTAATCCAGGATGTTGTTCTTTCGGATTTGAGAACTAGATAATGGAAGAAGTTCCGGATGTGCTGCCCACGATTTTCGATTCCTTTTCCTTCATCTGGCGTTCGTATTTCCCTACGACAAGAGGCACGCGTCGCAGTTAAAGCGGTCTCATACACTGAGGGAGTAGGCCACTACATGCGTTTGTTGAGGAAAAAAGAGATCCTACATATCCTCCGGAAAGAAAGAACAAAACCGTCTTCGACCTTGGTGATCAGTGTGCCCACCCACATCAACCTCTTCTGTGAAGCAAGTCTGTGAAAAAGAACCAAACAAGGAACTATGATCCATAGGCAGGCTATGTAATGGGCCTTAAACACCCGAAGCATGGCTACTTAAAGGATCAAAATATACAAGGAAAAGAGAGATTGAAGATGCACGTGAAAGAAAAAGAAGGCGAATCTTCTGGAATGCAAAGGCCAAATTCTTGCAAGTCTAATTTGAAAAAACTCAAATTCATGAGGAAATACACAATGCTTGGCGATTAAAGAAAACTGAAATCCTTTTAGGAGAAAGCCAGTGGTGTCCGTATGGCATCCACGAGTATGAAGAAAGGAAAATTAGAAAAAAAATAAAGAAAGAGTTCAATTAGCTAAGAGAGAGTGTGAAACTCTAAGTGACAAGATAAAGGAGCTAATGAAGACTGAGTCTGCCAAGACCGAGCAACAGATGATTGAACTAAGAGGACTCCAATCGAATTTCGATATAGCTCGAGTACCCTAGAAAAGCCCAAGACGCTTTAAGAAAAAACATTAAAAAATCAAGCTAAATACTTGGTTTAAATGATATCTTTGTTATTGTTCATTCCTTTGTTTACTTGATTTGAAATTACGAATTTTAGTAATCTTTTTATATAGCATAATTCAATTCCATGACTATTTTTAGGATCAATCCCAGAAGAAAAAATTATGGTGCTATGAGACCATTTTGGTATAATTTCTAAGAAACGAAATGTAAGAAAAAATGAAGATAATTTTTTTAATTGCTGGTTCTGTTTTTGCTGGTCACTGAGCCCCGTCCACACTATGCCGGATAAATTTGAATCCGCAACTTTATTTATCCGGTTAGGCATTCCGTCCACACTAGTCCGGATGAATCCGAACAATTTTCCACCAAAAACGGAACTTACATTTCGTAACCGGAACGTTTCGAATACGCTGACGTCCATGACTTCATGTGATTTTCCTGCCCGAGTCCTTCTCGGAAGCGATCATAGGCATGTTGTTGTCGCTTGTTTTGGTTTAAGCATCGCACTTTATAAAATGCTTTCGATACATCGACGTTGTTGCTATGCAATAGACCCCAACGAGTTCAAAATACAAACCATACATCATCATGACCCTTAACAAAAGCTCTATTTATTACGGGCTGATTTAGACATTTTAAGATTAAGACCTTTTTCCTTCGTGTAAATAACGCTCAAATAGCGGGAAGTTGGCGGGAAGGCTAATAATTTACCGCGAGCTCAATTTCGGATTCATTGTCAAAGTAATTATGCATATAAAGATCGAAAGCAACTTTTAATCATATTTCTGTCAGAGGGGTCCGACAAAGCTCTATTTCCGGTATTTTGTAATCTATAAGGATTAACACAGAAAAGTCTGTGTGTTCCGTGAAATCTTATGCAAGCTGTGATTTCCGGTTTCTTCTCCAGTATTTATTAACACCCTCTCTTGACCCAATATCATTTATAATTTTTATACCGTTAGTATGACACAGAAAATGTATGCAACAGTGCATGTGATCGACGAAAACCAAGATTTAGTTATAGAGTTTCCGAGCATCGCTCTAGATATGACGCTTGAGAAATTAAGAGAATTAATTTCTAAAGAAAAACCGCGCATGAAGGCAATCTTCAAGTTCACCCATAGAATGGTATCGTTGTCCACGAAACAAGAGAGCATGCTGCGGCTGCGACAAGTGATGACCAATATTGAAAATTCCCAGCCACCAGCGTCCCAAGTTCACATGCGATTTACTGAAAGACCTTCAACATCGGGTAATTGTTCTGCTCCACCTCAAAAAGATGTTTTGATCCTTCCGAATCCAATTTGGATCCACGGAAGCGAATGAAGACCTACAGCAAGATAGAGATTGATACGCCAAGCATCACCTGGTTTGAGCGGCAAAGAAGGGAATTTTGGAACGATTTTGGAAAAAAGATTAGCAGGCATCCCATTTATGGTTCGTGGTCCATTCAGGAGCAACATGGAATAATTGACACTGAATGGACTCTAAGATACACAGAACTACTAAAAGTAGAAGCTGATAAACACTTAATAAATGATGAAATAGGCGAGCAGAGGAAACGAAACCTACTGAAAAATATTGAAAAACTTTCGAAGGCAGATTTTGATCGAAATGCTTCATATCAAAGAATTGTAGAGCTAAACCAAGTCACTGTAGAAAATAAGGAAATCATTGAAGCTGAAGAAAACGTACTTCATGACTTATTTTCTAAGCTGAAACTTGCTCAGGCTGATCTAGTGAAAAGCTTAAATTGGGTAGGCCAAGGCAAAGCTAAATATGAAGACGCGGGGACAAATGACGGAAAAATAGAAGAGCTCACGCTTGATGAAACTGAGGGGCTGGCAAAAAATATCAAAGAAGAACATGATATTGATGTTTTATAAGATCTTATGTAAATAGTTAAGAAATTGTAATTAGTTTTTCTTGAAAGTTTCTATTTTCTCGCATTTATGGAATGATTCTATCATAGGAATAAACATCATTTTTTGGGCACATACTATTTGATTTCTTTTATTATACGGCCAAAATTTCTTAATGTACAGCTGCCAATCGGGGTTTGCACAATGACCGACTCAGTAAATGATTTGCACAATTATCACGGTAAGGCGAATCGTCGCACATAGATAAAAGTCGGCATTGTTTTGTATTATCACTTATTACTTCGGTAGTAGTAGAAGTGAGTGCTTGCATCGGATTACGGAGTTACTCAATTTAAAAAATGAATATTCCAAGTGAAAAAACCGTCAGCGCAGATTTGTTTACTTTGAAGCGAGCAATTGAAGCTGGAAATAGAGATGTTGCTCTTTACCTTGTAGAGGTATATGAAAAATATCTCCCGAAGAGTGATCAGACAAGCACATGGGACAGCACGTGGAAAATTGATGAATTATCTAGGTGCATAATGCCAAGAGATATTCCCCCCGATTCCACACCAATCAAGTCGACTGGCAACGGAAACTGTCTCTTTAATTCTGTTTCTTTACTACTATGTGGAGAAGAAAATTTAAATGCTGTGCTTCGTCTCCTGACCGCTGCAGAGTTATTCTTAAATGCCGACTTCTACGCAAATCATCCAAGGTAAGCAAAGACAACAGTACATGCCGAAAAAGCAGATATTCATATTAAATGACAGAAATAATAAATATTCCACTCTAGTTGATCAGACATATAAAGGCTTCTGGTTTTCTGTAAATATATGACAAGCGAAGCCAAATTTAAAACTTTGCACGCCAAAGTCCCCACAAAGTTTTTACCCTGACACCGGAAACAACAAATGTCTGGTATTTTGAACAGGGTCGCACTAGAGATCTATACCGATTTTTGAATGTCAACGTTCAACAGAAGTAGTAACGGGCGCGTAATCAAAGCGTACCTAAAACTGTGCTTATTTGTTGTCCTTCTTGTAGTTTTGACTCTATAACTTTTAAACAAATTGATTTGGTTTTACACGATGCGATATCTGAATGTCTTAAATCGAAATGTATCAACCCGCAGTCACTAATAAACTCGTAATTGATAGAAAATAATCTTTTTTAAAGTTTTGGTAGGATTGTATCCTTTCAGAACACATTTTAGGGGCATAATAATCGCTCTCTGGTTTTATTCTAACAGCCATACTAACAAGCGATGACAGTTCTCGCTGCGATTTCTATTGTTTAGAGAAACTTTGACCAAAAGTTCCAGCTTCGAACATGTTCGACGGCTCCTTTGATAATTTGGTCGCTTGGCAAATTTTTCGTGGACGGGCAAACTTACGGTCGCACTAGAAATCGTCTTGCGATGACAGATTCAGTCGGATTAAGACACCAAATTCTACCAAACCTAGTGCGACCCGGGCCAATCACGATATGTTGACAGAAATATGACAGATACTGATTTAGTCTGTAACTTCGTAATTTTTTAACTTCCTAATTTTGTAACTTCGTAACTTGTAATGCTATTTCCAGGGAACCGAAAAGTCCAGTTTCTACCCTTGCCGACTTCGCCATTGATATTTCAGTCAGTTGGCAAAGATTTGATGGACGTTTAAATCTACGTTCGCACTAGAAATTTGGACTCGTGACTCCGGGCGCCAACAGTTAAAAAAAAAATTTCAAATTTCAAATTTCGAAAATCGATATTTATTAGATTTGAAATGGTTTCAAGAATTTATTACTTTAATGAAGCTAAGTGCTCTAAAATAGATTCCCGCGAAAAGCGATAATTCCTTCGGTTAGATCTATATGAAGATCTGGTCAACATTTCTCGTTGAACCTTTGTTTCTGGCTAAAAAGTGCTTTGCTGCTTAATTCTTTAAGCGAATTTAAATATGTAGCTCTATGTTTTGGTCTCCTGGTGAAAGGAATATTAGAAAATTTAAATTATGCAAAGAAAATTAATATTACATGTTATATATATATAAATTAATTAATCTCAGGATTTTGTACGATTTTAACATGAAACATATAACTTTACCAACAAAGGTTTACAGACGCAAGTACAAACTACAGCACAACATCGCTCTTTGTGATGTCTCTGTCGGTCGACGTAATGGATGGACATAAAAGACTTCATTGCTTAAAACAACAAGCAACACAAACATGTATACAAAGAAATTGGTCTGGTTTAATACATATGATGGCGCTTTCATCTATCGTTGGTATACCAATCTTTTCCGTATATCCAGAGTTAAATCTAGCCATCAGACCACTTTTCCATGGCCTTATTAATCCTCGTGGTAAAAAAAGGGGCGACGGAGTACTTCACATAATGTTTACTAGAGACGGCAATCTTGATAACAATAAAGGAACAGCATTCCAGCCGAACCATTTCTGCCCTATTTTTCCATCTCAAAACGATACTATTTTTACAGAGTTTGATTTTCCACCACTAGTACCTTCTAGCACTGGCAAGAAACAAAAAAGAAAACCTTTACCACAGAAAAAAAGGAAACAAGAGATGAAAAAGTGCTCAATTCCGCGTGCCTCTGTGTATATAGATCTTGATAGTGACGAGAACAGCAAAGACAAAGATGACGATGGTGTAGATAATTCTTCTCTTGCCTCCCCTTCCTGTGCCTCTGTACCTCCTGTGAATCTTGATAGTGACGAGAACAGCAAAGACAAAGATGACGATGAAGTAAATAATTCTTCTCTTGCCTCCCCTTCCTGTGCCTCTGTACCTCCTGTGAATCTTGATAGTGACGAGAACAGCAAAGACAAAGATGACGATAAAGTAAATAATTCTTCTCTTGCCTCCCCTTCCTGTGCCTCTGTACCTCTTGTGAATCTTGATAGTGACGAGAACAGCAAAGACAAAGATGACGATGGTGTAGATAATTCTTCTCTTGCCTCCCCTTCCTGTGCCTCTGTACCTCCTGTGAATCTTGATAGTGACGAGAACAGCAAAGACAAAGATGACGATGGTGTAGATAATTCTTCTCTTGCCTCCCCTTCCTGTGCCTCTGTACCTCCTGTGAATCTTGATAGTGACGAGAACAGCAAAGACAAAGATGACGATGGTGTAGATAATTCTTCTCTTGCCTCCCCTTCCTGTGCCTCTGTACCTCCTGTGAATCTTGATAGTGACGAGAACAGCAAAGACAAAGATGACGATGGTGTAGATAATTCTTCTCTTGCCTCCCCTTCCTGTGCCTCTGTACCTCTTGTGAATCTTGATAGTGACGAGAACAGCAAAGACAAAGATGACTTCTTTTACGTTTCAATGCAAAGTTTGTCACGGTCTTGGTATAATACTAGAGGTAACCAATTGGAGCTTCGTAATACCAATGACGAAAACGGAAATCTTAAATCTTTGCTATCTCTTCCATTAGTTTCACGAAAATGGTATCGCGCGAGGGGAAACAAGACTGCGAGGCCTGCAACTAATGTTCCAAATAAAGATGTTGGAAGAGGAATAGCAATTAATAAAAAACACGAAGAAGAAAATTTAAGATATCATGACAAACCCGAAGACGTGCAGATAGCTATGAATGCAGTCACAAAGAACTGGTTGGGAAAGCGAGGTAGATTGGCTGCAAAGAATTGGAGTCGAACGGCGGAAACGAATAAACATTCAAGAAATGGAGGGAACGGGTTTCAATTTGGTATTGCGAAAGGAACGCTGGAAAAAAACATTAATGATATAGTTACAGAGATGTCTATTAAAACTGGAAGTAAAAGAACAGCTGAGTTATCGGGATTGCTGGCTGTGGGAAACTTTATCAAATCTTCTGCAGTCATTGCGGTTCAGGAGGCAGGAAAAGTATACGTCGCAGCCAAACAAGAAAGTGAAGGAATCTTCTCAGAGAAACCCCGTGCCATGCCTTCGTCATACTTATTTTCTTATTTCGGACGATACTTTAACATTGTACAATTTTATGTTAATGGAAAATCGTACATTATGGAAAACAGAAACCAAACGTTCGAGGTAGTAATAGAACAGTTGCAAAAATTATCAATTGATTCCCAATATTCCATGAACAATGACATAGATCAGAAAATCGGAGGAATTTTCAACAAGTCTCTGGAGATGATGGATACCAAAAGGGATCGAGACATTCTTAAAGGAATTTTCGCACATGCTACAAGTGTTAACTTCGTTTCAAAACTCCAAGGCGTAAAAAATAAGACCGCAGTAATGAATTGCAGAGACGAGCTTAAAGGTAATATTTCAAAGTTTCTTGACATCAAGATTACGTCCCAATGTGTCCGTAACGACATGACAAACAGTCAGCAAAGCCGTCTCCAGAAAAGAATAATCAAAGCTAGAAAGGATAAGGAAATGAAACTCAATATAGAAAGTAGAGGAAGAATGATGAAGTGCGAGGAATGGCCTGAGCTAGCAAGTGTTTTAGAGTACGTTTTTGGTGAAGCGGATCAAAGAGAAAATTCAGGAGGAGGATTAGAGGCACACCCCCGACTAAAGAATGATGTGTTGTTTAGAAGTAAAGATAACAACACTTTCATGAGGCAAGCTTTAGAAGTAATTAACGCCGTTTCACCTCCCTCTTTTCACATTTCTCTCAGTACTTGTTTCAACTACACAATGACATATAAAAAAAATTCTGCAAGCGCCTTAAGACATCATCATGGAAAGGAAGTCAACGCTAAAATTTCCTTGCACCACCAATCCAAAACTCTTGTAAATAAACTTGTAGTAAATCTCCACTACAGCACTGCCAATGTAAATTATATTTGCGATTTAAGTGACAAAAGAAAAGACAACGTACTTATTGATTCTAAAGATGCCAAAAAAATTGTATGTGGTGAAATAACTCCTGTTCAAAAGCCTGGAAAAGCTTGGAAGACCATAGAGTGCCCAGACCACGATTGGAACCAAAGCAGAACAGATGCAGTGACACCTATGACCCACCTGTTCATGAAGACGTTGATAACAAAACGTGAAAGCATTCCGTCCTCTCTTACTGTTAATGACCTCCATTTGAATCTGCATAGTTCTAACACTCTTCTTCATGTTACTCGTACTGGAAAAGCAGTGACGCTTTTAAATCCATCTTTGTTGGAGCCCGATACAACTATAAAATTATTTAATGAGCTCTTTCTTCTGATGTCAAAACCGTCTTTGGATTGCGTTTTCCGGGACCCCTCGAAAGGAAGTCTCAAGACAATTTTTGTTTTCATTGTCGACAACGGTCCAGCTGAACAGCCAGCAAGTCCCCTGGTTCAAATGCTCCTTGTTAGACTTTTACGTCTTCTTAATCTTGACAAGATTACACAAGTATCTTTTGCGGAATATCACAGCAAGAGAAACTTCGTTGAACGTGTTCACGCCATCGAGGACGAGGCTCTATCTCGCCACGGGCCATTTTCGGCTCACAAAGTTTACCAAGGCCAAGTAGACCCCGGGTCTAACAAGCACAAAGAGAACATGGAAGCAATGACAAATGATGTTATTTCCTGCCTTAGCCAGGCAAAATATGGGGGGGAGGCGTTGGAGGCCTACAGGGGGATAAGGTCATCAGAATATATCTTCAACGACGAGGAACGCTTGAAAAACTTTCTGTCGCTTTCAGAAGAAAATAAAGAAGAGTGTGATTGGTCATACAAAGTAATAGAGGAGAGCTGGGTTTGGAAAGACATTGAGCTAATTTGGAATTTGAAGCAGGAAAATATTTCAGGAAACTATCTGGATGACTACCAGATGATTAATAATAATTATACTCAATTTAGAACTGCTTGGGTTGACAAGTATGAGGCTACCTTTTACAGGCCAAACGAACAGTGGCGAGGGGAAGCACTGCCAAGAAAAGAAATGCAACCAATTCCTGATTATATGAGATGGCTAGCTACTGGTGGAGAACTTCATTATCTGTCATTTGATAGAAATCAAATAATCTGCGGACCCTGGGACGAGTCTCCAGGGCTCTTCAGACCTGAGAGACTTCTGGATATAATGAGTGCGATGAATTGTGACCCTCCTGAGAGTGTCTTTCCTGCAATATCATTTTTGGTGTGGCTTCCTGAAAAAGAGGTTGCTAGATATTTTCAAGAGGAAGGGGAAAGAATATCAACAGAGGTGATCGAAGATCAAGAAAGGGAACGGTGGAGGAGACATAAACGGTTCTCTAAAAATGTTGCAACCTTAAGGGATGTTTGTAAAAAGATGGGTCTTTCAACAAAAGGGCAGAAACACCACTTAGTGGAACGAATTGCAACGTCGGAGGGAGACGAGCCACCATTAAAAGAACAGCTCTATAATGGACATTTTCAGACAGTTCCATCATCCATACCACGTCTAAGAAAATTACCTGTAGCGAAGCTGAGGTACATTCTTCACTATCATGGCTTACCAACCCAAGGTAACAAAGAAGAACTGTGCCTGAGGATATTCTTACTGAGACAAAACCGATACCAACTTGCCTTTAAAAGCCATGAAGACGAAATAAGAAGAATGCTTTCTCTAATTCCTAAAATTATTTTAGAGGAGAGGAGAATGGCAATATTGAACCCAACTGACAAATTCAAAAAAAGGACCCACTCGTCAAATATCAAAGATAAAAGCTTCCTTCCAGTTCCTGACAGTGTCGATATAAACAATATCCATTTAGAAATGTTAAGACCCCTGTATGATTATTTAAGTATTTTAAAGGAAAGTCGGAGACAGAAATGTGAAACGCTACAAGCCAAGCCGCTATTTAATCAAGATATGCCAGAACCTGAAGCTCCCGACCATGAACAATTCTTTGTGGTCGGGAAAAAAGTGAAAGTCAAGTGGTCAAGAGAAGAAATTGGAGATAGTGGTTGGAAAGTAGGATGGTACTCTGCAGCAGTCCAAGGTTTTTCCATTGAAAACGACACAATAGACATTGTATATTTTGCTGAGGAGGAAAGTGTATATACAATATGCATATAAGAATATTTGTCAAAAGGAAAGCTGATGCCCGTACAAAAGTGAAGACCGTTATAACGTTAATTTGGCTGTTCTCTTGTCCAACCATTACGATGATCTGGCTGTTCTCTCGTCCAACCATTACGATGATCTGGCTGTTCTCTCGTCCAACCATTACGATGATCTGGCTGTTCTCTCGTCCAACCATTACGATGATCTGGCTGTTCTCTCGTCCAACCATTACGATGATCTGGCTGTTCTCTTGTCCAACCATTACGTTGATCTGGCTGTTCTCTCGTCCAACCATTACGATGATCTGGCTGTTCTCTTGTCCAACCATTAAGATAATCTGGCTGTTCTCTTGTCCAACCATTAAGATGATCTGGCTGTTCTCTTGTCCAACCATGACGATGATCTGGCTGTTCTCTTGTCCAACCATGACGATGATCTGGCTGTTCTCTTGTCCAACCATGACGATGATCTGGCTGTTCTCTTGTCCAACCATGACGATGATCTGGCTGTTCTCTCGTCCAACCATTAAGATGATCTGGCTGTTCTCTTGTCCAACCATGACGATGATCTGGCTGTTCTCTTGTCCAACCATTAAGATAATCTGGCTGTTCTCTTGTCCAACCATTACGATGATCTGGCTGTTCTCTTGTCCAACCATGACGATGATCTGGCTGTTCTCATGTCCAACCATGACGATGATCTGGCTGTTCTCTTGTCCAACCATTAAGATAATCTGGCTGTTCTCTTGTCCAACCATGACGATGATCTGGCTGTTCTCTCGTCCAACCATTAAGATGATCTGGCTGTTCTCTTGTCCAACCATTAAGATAATCTGGCGGTTCTCTTGTCCAACCATTAAGATAATCTGGCTGTTCTCTTGTCCAACCATTACGTTGATCTGGCTGTTCTCATGTCCAACCATTACGATGATCTGGCTGTTCTCTTGTCCAACCATGACGATGATCTGGCTGTTCTCTCGTCCAACCATTACGATGATCTGGCTGTTCTCATGTCCAACCATTACGATGATCTGGCTGTTCTCTTGTCCAACCATTAAGATAATCTGGCTGTTCTCTTGTCCAACCATGACGATGATCTGGCTGTTCTCTCGTCCAACCATTAAGATAATCTGGCGGTTCTCTTGTCCAACCATTAAGATAATCTGGCTGTTCTCTTGTCCAACCATTACGTTGATCTGGCTGTTCTCATGTCCAACCATTACGATGATCTGGCTGTTCTCTTGTCCAACCATGACGATGATCTGGCTGTTCTCTCGTCCAACCATTACGATGATCTGGCTGTTCTCATGTCCAACCATTACGATGATCTGGCTGTTCTCTTGTCCAACCATTAAGATAATCTGGCTGTTCTCTTGTCCAACCATGACGATGATCTGGCTGTTCTCTCGTCCAACCATTAAGATGATCTGGCTGTTCTCTTGTCCAACCATTAAGATAATCTGGCTGTTCTCTTGTCCAACCATTAAGATAATCTGGCTGTTCTCTTGTCCAACCATGACGATGATCTGGCTGTTCTCATGTCCAACCATGACGATGATCTGGCTGTTCTCTTGTCCAACCATTAAGATAATCTGGCTGTTCTCTTGTCCAACCATGACGATGATCTGGCTGTTCTCTCGTCCAACCATTAAGATGATCTGGCTGTTCTCTTGTCCAACCATTAAGATAATCTGGCGGTTCTCTTGTCCAACCATTAAGATAATCTGGCTGTTCTCTTGTCCAACCATTACGTTGATCTGGCTGTTCTCATGTCCAACCATTACGATGATCTGGCTGTTCTCTTGTCCAACCATGACGATGATCTGGCTGTTCTCTAGTCCAACCATTACGATGATCTGGCTGTTCTCATGTCCAACCATTACGATGATCTGGCTGTTCTCTTGTCCAACCATTAAGATAATCTGGCTGTTCTCTTGTCCAACCATGACGATGATCTGGCTGTTCTCTCGTCCAACCATTAAGATGATCTGGCTGTTCTCTTGTCCAACCATTAAGATAATCTGGCTGTTCTCTTGTCCAACCATTAAGATAATCTGGATGTTCTCTTGTCCAACCATTACGTTGATCTGGCTGTTCTCATGTCCAACCATTACGATGATCTGGCTGTTCTCTTGTCCAACCATTAGGTTGATCTGGCTGTTCTCTCGTCCAACCATTACGATGATCTGGCTGTTCTCATGTCCAACCATTACGATGATCTGGCTGTTCTCTTGTCCAACCATTACGATGATCTGGCTGTCCTTTCCTGGCGTAAGACTTCTCTTGATGATGATAATCAAACTGACCATTGGTAGATAACAAAGATCATTCTTGTCATTGAATTGAATATTGAAAAAATAATCTCTGATCTGATTAGAAGCGCTGCATTCTAGCAGAATTCAGTTTCATACATAAACGTAAGGAACTGTTTCAAGTTACACCTAGTTGCAAGAAGGTTGTCATAGGAAGAAAGAACTTTTGTAATTTAGTGAGGATTTTAATTATTGATTTACTGATAAAGGAATGTATTAAAAAGACAAAATAAATCACTGGAGCTGATCTTTTTCTTTTTTTTAATAACCAAGACATTCCTTAGGATTATGGTCAATCACTAATAATTTAATTATTAAATTCCTCACTAAATTACATAAGTTCTTTCTTCCTACGAGGCTTCTTTCAACTAGGCCGTGTATGTAAAAGCAGTCGAAAAACAAAAAGAATGTAGTTTGGAAATAATTTGAAACACTTTTCCAATAAGGTAAATTTTTAAATAAGACAAAATACATATTTTATGTCAAATAAGGGAAAGGGTGTTAAAATTAAGTAGAAATGTGAGGGGTATTAAATTTGGAAGTGGAAATCCAGTGTAGAGGGGGTTTGAGGGCACTGGAAAACCCAGAGGAGGGGGTATTAAATTTGGTAGTGAAAATCCAGGGGAGGGGGTATTAAATTTAAGTGGAAATCCAGGGGAGGAGGGGTTTGAGGGCACTGGAAAATCCAGGGGAGGGGGTATTAAATTTAAGTGGAAATCCAGGGGAGGGGGGGTTTGAGGGCCCTGGAAAATCCAGGGGAGGGGGGAACTGAAAAGTTATGTCCTCAATAGGGGGGGTGCGGACTAAAAATGCAACTGCCCATTTCGCTATGGAAGTATGGCTGTTCTTTATCAATTTGAGCCGGAAATTGCTTGAGGAGAAGAATATAATACACCCGATGAAAGTGTGAGCCAGGAAAGTGAGCTAGAAGAAGTGGCGAACGAGGAAAGGCTTCAAGGAATCGATTAAAGTCAGAAATGTGTCGTGATGGAACCAGCTAGCTGATATGTGTTTATGTTGTTAATGAGCTTATTAGGTAAAAGAATATTAAGTAAATGAAACATTTTATTTCACGAAAGATTTCAATATTTTCTGATGTTAAACTCAACGTAATTTTTAGACATGACATGCATCACGACTATTGTGTCTGAATCGAGATATGTGCTTAGGACTGCATTTAATAGTTTCTCTTCATGACAGAGAAGGCTCATTCCAAATTGAACAAATATTACAAATAAGTGAGGTTTTTTTAGTATTTTCTATTACGTTCTTATATTCCAAATAAGTGAGCTTTTTTCGGTATTTTCTATTTAATATACGTTCAATGCATATTCATTTCGCTGAAATGCTTATTCAGCCCTCTGCGTTGTGCTAGTTTACATCGCCAATTTACATGTTGAGTGCATGGTTATCTTAGCAAAAAGATCAGAAGAGTAATCCCAGCATGTGTGGTATCTAAGATAAGATCTACCTTCCCTGAATGTATGAGGAAGATACTGGCTTTAAAGAAGATGGAAGTGAAGATGAAGTTGCTGACACGTACACCACATCGATTCCTTGAAGCCTTTCCTCGTTCGCCACTTCTTCTAGCTCACTTTCCTGGCTCACACTTTCATCGGGTGTATTATATTCTTCTCCTCAAGCAATTTCCGGCTCAAATTGATAAAGAACAGCCATACTTCCATAGCGAAATTTGGCTGATTCAACTCCAGCTATCCAACATGTTCCACTATCTGACGTCATCACAGCCCAGGCATCCCAAGCCATCAAATCCGCGATATTCCACAGGGAGCCCAGCTTAAGTCATTTCGCAACTTTGACGGACAATATCACCCCAAAAAACGCATTTCATGGAATTTTCATTTCGATTTTCAAAATCAACAAGGTTTGATGTACATTTTAAGCTATGATGTGTCTGGCACCTCAGAGTCCCTTTAAACTGTTGGATATAATAGTCTTATTTCAGAAGGTAGAGTCCCACACTTTTAAGCCATCATAGCAAAGAGCTCTTTTTTTTGAAATGAGAGCTAGGTTTTGATAATTTCAGGCTCTCCTACCTTCTTTGTAGGTTGTGTTTCATGGAACTCGAAGAGGTATTTCAAAGATTAGGGCGAAGATGAGAGAGAAAAGTGTTCTAAGCGTTCCATCGTATTTTCTTCTAATGCATGATTTTCATTGTTTATACAGGATTTACCCATGGCCGTGACATTCAAGTGCTGTGTGATTTTCCTCTTCAGCTGTAGTGCATTCCAACATTGGATGTACAAAGCTTGTCCACAGACAAATAACAGTTCAACAAGACAACAAGTTTTAGGTATTGATAACAATGATCTTCTTTCCTCATTTAATTTCTTTTTCCTTTTTTCGTTTGCCGTATTCCTTACTCCTTCTTTGTTTGTAGTTCTTCCAGAGGGCACTGAAGAAGTATGATATGTCAATGACGTCACAAGGCCACGTAATACGTGGGTTCCGCAATTCATTTTTACATCGACGCACAATATACCTTTTCCCCCTTGGTGTAATGTTTTACCATTTCAGACCACGTGTGATTCTCTTAAAGATAAGAATCTTTTTTGAAAGTTATATCCATATTCATGTGTCTTCTCATGTGAAAAAAATGATACTCCAGGGAATGACACGTAGTCTGAAATATAAAAATATTACACCAAAAGTAAAGAGGTCTATTCTGAAGTATAAGCTTGAAGATGCCTCAGGGCGCTGAGACAATCGTCGTTGGCCCTCTCCCTTCGCCCAAGGCCCCCCTATCTGATGCTATGAGAATTAAGGCATCGCGTCGGTCCTTGAGATCATGTACAATGGATTTCAAAGCTGTTGTTGAGACTGGTTTATTCTTGGAAGCAAATGCACTAAGATAAGAATACGAAAATAACAGACGACTCTTCGTAAACTGAGGTTTTTACTACTTACCATGTTTCGTCAAAACGTTTGCCATCTTCAGAAGTGCAAAGAGAGTCTAAAGAAATGAACTACATATATAATACTGTAAAGCAAAGTTACGAAGCTTTTACGAAGTGTCGTCTGTTATTTTCGTATTCTTATATATTTGCTCCTCTTAAGACCGTTTGGATAAAGGTAACTGGAAACCTGTAGTTTTTACTTTGCAAACATCGTCAGAAATTAGGGACGTTTATGAATTTGCAGTACTACGTCAGCGGTATCCGTACTGTTTCTATAACTCTATATGTTATCCACCATAATTATGTATTGCTTTGCCCCCAAGACGGCCCATAATGCCTAGTAATTCAAAATAGACCATTCTTGTTAATTTCTGGCGATGTGCACAAAATTCTTCAGCGTGCTTTGATTTTCATTACGAGAAAGAAAAAAAAATTTTTTAGGGTATGTAGGGTAGAAATGTAGATTAATTTTAATAAGGAATTCTTTAAAATGTTGAGGTTTAAATAAGGATTGCAGCCAAATATTTTCGTTCCAATTCGTTGTAAATAGAATTTATAATAACATGCTTTAAACATGATTGAGATAGAGAGAGATAAATAAGGTGCACTGTAATTGGGTACAAGAAAAAAATATATGATATATTTTATCACAACTGCTAGAGTACAAACACTATAAGTGTGTAACATAAATACCACTAAATACTGCTAAATTATGCTAATTCTATTGTTTTCTATTGTTTAATTAGCACTATTTCTAAATAGTGCAAAGTTTTGCACACTTTTAGTGCTTGTACTCTAATGATTTCTGATTGGTTGATTTAGGTTATCTAAAAATTAAATTAAATATAAAAGCTTTAAATCCTTGCATTAATTTAAAAGCCGTCAATTTAAAATCTCTTTGCTTATTCCTCAATCTCGTACTCGAGCCTGCGTTTCTTCTTGCCTGCGGCGAAGAACGAGGCATAGTCCTTTTTCGGCGCATGCGCAATTTTCTGAAAGTGAAATATAACCAATGAAAGTAATCATAGTAAAAATCAAAGTAAAAAGAAAAGTAAAAATTAGAAATCGTGAACATTTTTTTGGACCTGCGCATACCACGGGAGTTTAGTCATCAGAAAAATAAATCGAGGTTCGCTGGTCATAGCAAGGGGTTAATCTTACACGGCTTAGGGGCCGATTAACCTCTCCCTTAGGCTTCGGCTGAGCTCTCTGATCAGTCATTATGGATAGCGGTGTCGGGGTCGAAATCTCCGGCGTAGCCGTAAATGTTTCGCGCTGCCATACTGCGCTTCGGCACTCGATGTCTGGAGGTATGGTCCTAATCAATCAATAAAAGTAAGCTATTAACTATAGTTCCAAATGCTAATCATTGACCAAAGTTGTCTGGTTTGGAGTCTTAGAATAATACCGAGTTTGAAAAGCATAATTAAAAATAAAAAAATCATATGTTTTACATATAAAGTGGTTTTTTTTTTTTTTTTTTGCTTCTAGAATAAGCTAAATTAGGGATCAAATGTGTCAGAGTCAGAGTGTTTTGGTGATGATAGAGTGGATTCTTGGTAATATCAGGGCAGGAAGTAATTGTTCTTCTCCAAACAGCAGGATGCAATCTTCATAAGAGTTTCATAAAGGAAGGAAGGTTTTTAGATGTTTAAAAAAAAAATTGTTGAACTTGACCTCGTTTTATCATCATTTTTGTCGTTCCTGCTGAAACAGGGGTAGACTGTATATAAGTATCCTAAAGAACTCGAGGTCGGTGCTCTTAAGCAATCCCATATGTAAGTTAGCCACGTGTCCTGACTTTGAACAGTCCACAGGCTGTTTGAGGGTATCCGGATAAAACTTGGAGGGTACTTATGGTCTGTCACATAAGACGGATATCATTTGACGATAAGTTTATTTTCTGTAATGATCCATTGGATTTTGTCTATAATTACGTTCCTTACCTATAGCATTACATGTAGTTCTTAGGGTACATGTTACGTCATAGCCGCCATGTTGGCTGACAAACGGCCTTATTATTAGCTTCTCTTGTTAGATCGACCAACATGGCGGCTGTATCATTGTTATGAAATATCTCAAGGGATTTCGAGTCATGTGGTTGTCCCCAAGAATATTCAGTTGAAAACTATAAGATTAAACTAACTTTGACATTCATAAAACACAGAAGATTTGCCAGTATGCGAGCGGCAGTCTTTGATGTCATATTTGTGAAAGGCAATTTGAATGGACAGAAATAAAACAATTAATAAGCTACATTACGTCTGCAGGTTCAATTGATATGTTCCACTTAGTGACGTTAAATCAGCTTAATCGGCTATGCTCGATATTATTTTTCTGTTGGCAAAATTCCTCTGCCATTTTAGTGACTTCGATCACGCAATATATATCCCAGCAGACACGTGATAAACCTTTTTGTTTCGTTATGCGCGAAAAGCATGATAGAATTCAGTAATAGATTCCTTTTTGCACGCACGCACGAGTAGCTTGCCTCGGATTAAGTGGCATTAGCATATAAGTAAGTGACGCTAATTTAAATTCAGTTCGTCGAGTTTCAGAGCAAGCTACCGGGTAAGTCAGATCGCTTCAACTTTCAATATATTTTTCTAGATATGAGTAACGCTTTATTTTTGCTTCGCTTTTTTTAGATTTCGAACAACTCGCATATCCAACTCGCAACTAGCAACTAGATTCTAGCTTAGCTTTATGTACGTAAGAAGAGAATAAAGTTCTGAAACCGTAGCTTGTCATATTTCGTTTATTGACGAAACACTTTTACAGTCGTCTATTGATTCGCCTGGAATTGGTCCAGCGTCTATACAAACGTCACTTCTTTCAACATTTATAAGACAAAGTGCACCGCTTCCCATTCCCACACTGAAGAGATATCTTATACTTCTATACATCAGAAATATACGTACCTAATGCTGATGATTAACAAGATGCGGATAAATTCCACAATGGCTCCGTCTCTAAACGGCTTTTGCACGCAATGCATGGTAAGCAGTGTTTGTTAAATTTCATTTTTAAATCTATTTCTGTGACCGGATCTTAGATTTTTACACTACAATATTCACACGATTTTCAATTCTGATATTTATTTTCACGGATGAACTCGGTATTCGAGTCTTTTTTATTTAACTGCAAAAAACTAAAGCCGTAAGAATTATTCATCAGTATTTAAATCGAAAATTAATTTTCTAAGTTAGTAAGAAATAATAACAACAATAAAACTAAAAAAGCGGTGAAGGAAATAGAATTAATAATTAGCATAAATGCTTATTCAAATGAAATTTTTGTCAGGCAAATGAAAAATTACCAAAGTAGAAACGGTAAATCTTGAATAATTCTTGAACAAGACCCTGCTGGCAGGGTAAGCTGGGATACCTGGATACCTGGAGGACCTGGTTTTAACATACATGTAGGATTTAGTTGGTTGAGCTTCCAAAAATACTGATAAAGCATTTCGTGACGTCTCAAAGTAGTGATAAACCAAACCCTGATTGGAATGGTTTACTAGTATCAGGGTCTCGAAGAATCTAAAGCAGGAAAAAAAAAAAAAAAAAAAAAAAAAAGTTGCAAAATTTCGAACGACAGTGTTAAAAGCCGCTTGCAGGCACAGCGTTTATGCCATACTAATCAAAAAACTCAATCTGGAACTCCAATTCCAGTTCCGGGATCCTGATTTTGGCATACGTAATTAGCTTGTTGTTATGCAACGTCTCAAAAGCATGCACATTCGCACGGGTCTCTTTAAAATCAAAATGCTTCATGTAAAACGTAAATAGAGGATATTACTTGGGCGCGCGGAGATACGAAATTTATCTTTGAGTGTTGAAAAGATCTCTCAAGAGTGAGCGCAGCGAACGAGTGAGAGATTTTCAACACGAGAAGATAAATTTCGTATCTCCAAGCGCCCATGTAATATTCTGTTTATTATATAATTATCAATGAAGTATGTTTTGGCTTTTTCAGGCAATTCTTTCCGTGTATTTTCGAATAGCCATCGCAATGGTGTTATTTTCACGTGTGAAGATATCAATTTTTCGAAATAGAGAAAAATAGATATTTCATTGGTAATTATATAATAAATACAGGCTAATATTTGCTCAAACCCTCTCTCATAATTGCTTTACATTTTATAATTTTATAATTTATCGATATTTTTTAATGAATAGCCATTTTTTTGAAAAAAGATTAAGGCCCCGTCCACACGTATCCGGAAATTTTTGTATCCGCAAATTATTTTTTGCGGATACGAAAATGTTCGCGTCCACACGCAGCGTATTCGAATCGTTTTCACCGTCCACACGTATCCGTTTTTGTAAAATTTGCGGATACGGTCACAAAAATTTCCGGACACGTGTGGACGCAACCCGTATCCGTAAAAAAAAAATTTGCGGGTACAAAAATTTCCGGATACGTGTGGACGGGGCCTAAAGGAGATCATATACGCTTCGAACGGAGATCCAGCCCTGGAATGTGCGTAGAAAATTATTTATTTTGCTTCTTAAATCAAATAGAATCTTAAAATAAATATTGCTATGTTCCTTTGTGAGTAGACTTTGAAGCCAAAACATTTAATATAAATACATAAATATAGGTTATAAGACTATATTGTAAAGTTCAAGAGAATATTAACGAGTCATACTGAATGAAATATTTGTTTACTATCGCTTATCGTAATTCTGACTCTTTTGAAAACCTGTTCTCCTCATCGATCTTCGCTTGTTCGTGCAGAAAATACTGTTCGAGTAGATGAATCATGAATAGTTAACCAAAACAAGCTTTTGCCCATGAAGTTCATCGTAAATTCTTAGAAATAATCGCTTCGAAATTCTCGGTATCAGTTCTCGGCTTGAAATCTTTTTTTACGAAATTCATAAATAATATTTCTAGTTCTGCTGTATTGAATTACGGCGGTCAACGAAATAGAGCATGCGTAGATTTAAACCTGTGCCACGTGATATGCTAGCTCCACCCTCTCTAAATCACTTGACAACATAGTGACATTGATTGACATCTGGTACATGATAATTGATTGGACTACAGACGGGAACCCTATAGCAGATACCCGCAAAGGTCTCTTGGGTAAGTTCCTGAAGACCCCTGGGTAATTATTGCGCAACTTTGCCATTTTGTCGAGGAGAAAAAGACAAAAAAAAAAAAAAAAAAAGCCATTTTATAGCTGGTATACCACAGGTATCCCAGCAATAATTGGTGAGTGAAACTAAAATGGTTATGAAATCTTGAACTTTTTTAAAAGGACAAAGGCAAAAAAGGGCAATAAAAATGTACCTTTTTGTAGAATAACCAGTAAAATTAGATCCTGTAAACAACTTAAAGTTCAGTCTTATCGAGGATGTATTTTCTTTTGCTTGACACGGTCGAAAGAGGTTCAATGAGTCTTTAAAGGTCAGTGTGAGTGATCCAGATTATCGTGTGGGTTATTCTATTTGTGGTATGGTAAGAATCAAGAGAAACGAAGAGGATGGAAAAGTATACGTGGATAACGGATGCATGGGTATAGAATTGCCATATGAACTGAAATGAAGTAAATGTTGACTTCAGTTTCTATTTTAATAAGTTTAAGTTCGAAATCAAAATGGGCATTAAAGCCCAATTGACTTGGGAAAAAAAAAAAAAAAAAAAAAAAAAAAACCCGAACAAAAAGAAAACGGAAAAACAAAAACAAAACAAAAATCAAACCAAAACAAAAATACCCATGCAAACAGAGCTGCAGCAAAAAGTATCTTTTTAAATGATATTAAAAAAAAAAATAGTTCAAAAGTCAATCAATATGGTTTCGTTGAAGATAAAGAACATTGAGTAAGAGGATATGATTATGTCATTTCCCAGAATACTTTTCGGTCTCAGCTTCTATATGTTCTATGTTTTGAACCTGGCAATGGTTTTGCAATAGGACGTTTCCACGATGGCGTCATTGACCTCTACTACCAGAGTCCCTTGCACGCTTTCTTTTGTTCAGTTAATTAGCACCAATTGTCTTATTATTCTCATGAGGGAATACAAAATTAAATAAGAAAGAAAATTGGCGAAGCATCTTGGTAGTGGGAGTCAAATGACACCATCATGCAAACGTAGTGTTGAGTGTATAACGGTAACTAACGCCAGCGACAATCTGTCATTCATCGTATTATAATTAGCCAAGTATTCATGGTGGATGGCTATATTTGGAATCTATTTACCATAACTGAAGTTAAATTTAGATGGCAGAATCAAGAGCTAAGAAGATAGAGTGCAAACATTGATGTAAGGAATCGTTCATTCTATAATGAGAGTAGGGTGGGGTGGGTGAGTAGTCAAATAAACTACTGCGGGAGAGAGGGTCAGGTTCAGTTTGCACTAGGTTTTTTTCTTAAATAAAATCTAGATGTTGGTTTTAATTTCTCAGTTTTTCTAATAGAAATAAATGGTTAACGTTTTAATTCTTATTTAGAAATGGGTCAATGATTCAGACGTGTATTCTTTATTTATTTCATTTATTTGTCCTTTTTCAATAGCGAGTCCTTTTCATTCAATCGTGGTAGCCACAATGTGAAAAATCAGTAAAGATCCTAACATTGCAAGGGCTTTACACAGGGAAAACTTAGCGTACTTAAAGCCACAAATTCTAGCGCTGCTTGGCGTTTCTATTAGTATGATCTGATTCAGTCACCCGAGCCTGACGTCAGCGATAATTTATTCCTAATTTAATAAATTTACTAATTTACTAAATTACTAAAAGTTTGTTTTTCAATTTCACTATGACAACCTTTTTGCAAGAAGGCATAACTGGAAAATGCAGCATAAATGATGAAGCAAATGCCGTCGTTAAAAAGTGCGCGCACGCGACTTCTTTTGTATTTTCCTGTTAGTGCTAGGTCCAATTTAATATTAAGCCTTTAGATAATTTATGCGATGCATTTGACGAATCAACACCTATTTTTCTGATCTTTGCTTGAGTTCTGTGCGACTCTTTCAGTCGAATTTAAGTTATTTTTGTCAAATTCAATTGAGTTGCACTTGTCATGTACAAAAAAACAACTAGTTTTAAGAGCGCGGGTCTATGGAATTACGCTATAGTTAAAAAAAAAAATATCATGTACGAAATCACGTTCTGTACGTTCTTGGCTTCATAAGATGCTGGTGCTGATATTGTTACGAAAAAAAAGACGCTTTGGAATAAAAATACGTTCTTGGCTTCATTAGATGCTCAGGGTGCTAATATTGTTACAAAAAAAGAAGACGCTTTGGAATAAAAATACAATCATTCAATATTTACCACCATATTGATATATTGAATTAGCTTTTGGCGTGAGCAAGTGCTTTTGGAATGATCAAAGGAGAGAAAAGAAAGTAATTAAGCAAAAGAAAGAGAAAGAAAAATTAAGAAATAAGTAACAAAAAAAAACAAAAACAAAAACAAAAACAAAAACAACAACAACAAGAACAACGACAAAAAAACACACAGCAACAACAACAACAACAACAACGAAAAACAAAACAAACTGAAAACAAAAACAAACAAAACAAACAAACAAAAACAAAAAAGGAAAAAGAAAGAGAAGTATATATTCAAGAAGAAACATAAATGATATATACACACACACACACACACACACACACACACACACATATATATATATATATAAAGATAATTCCTTTTCTTTTTTCATTTTCCAGGCATATTTCAAAGTCAGCAATACAAACGTGACATTGCTTTTCGAAGGGTGGAATATATCGTCATCAGCAGGCATGATATTTTTTATCATAGTATTTATGTACAGCTGTTTCAAAAAAAAGTAGGTGAAGCTTTTGCTGCATTTGGCATACCAACTGAGCGCACTATGGGGGACGTGAATACCATCTGCAAAAAGTCAAAACGACATTTTTCATGGTCCTAAACGTTGATAAAAGATAAAAGACATATTTTCCCGGTAACAGCAACAAAGCGGCTGTCCGCCATTTTGGATTATCGCTGGAGGTGATTATCGTGTGATAGTGTGAGTTTCTCGATCAATCAGCGAACGAGATTTTCAATAATCACCTGTGTATTTTTACTAAAAAACATTACTTCAAGGTATTATAGTCCAACAAGCACAATGCCGTAGCCACCACTTGCACAGTGGCCCGGTGCTTTAAAAAGGTGGTCTTTTTTATAATTATTTGATAAATATTTTTTACAAGAGGGAAAAAATGGTTCTGAAGGTAAAAAGTGATGCGGTTAAAACCAGACCAACTATGCTGATGGCTATGGCCCTGCGCATGCAAGCATGCTTGCAAGATGCAAGATGCAAGATGCAAGATGCAAGATGGAAGATGGAAGATGGAAGATGGAAGATGGAAGATGCAAGATGCAAGATGCAAGATGCAAGATGCAAGATACAGTATGGAAGATGGAAGATGGAAGATGGAAGATGGAAGATGGAAGATGGAAGATGGAAGATGGAAGATGGAAGATGGAAGATGGAAGATGGAAGATGGAAGATGGAAGATGGAAGATGGAAGATGGAAGATGGAAGATGGAAGATGGAAGATGGAAGATGGAAGATGGAAGATGGAAGATGGAAGATGGAAGATGGAAGATGCAAGATGCAAGATGGAAGATGGAAGATGCGAGATGCAAGATGCAAGATGCGAGATGCAAGATGCAAGATGCAAGACGCAAGATGCAAGATGCAAAAGATGCAAGATGTGGCAGAACTTCACTGCCTTTTTCGAAATAGCTGTATAGTCTTGAGAACATGATTTCCTACAGCTTACTCAAAATTAACTAAGAGCTCTTTCTCATATATTTCTTTTGCATGATTATTTTTGCGCTTTGAAACGTTTATGTGTTTGTTTGTCACGCCACCATCGCCATTTATTATATTTTGGCCACACAATACTACAGTAACGTAATCATTTCTTTATTCTAATCTTCATTTTTTTCAATCCTTGCACAATTCACTGTGAATATCGATACGTGAGCGACTCAGCAATGGCCAAATTGTCACGCAATCTTCTCAATCTTTTTCAGTATTGGTCGGTTCTTGTATAGGAGTGTTTTTCCTCTCGATTTTGAGCGAATGTGTTCGCTCCATGAGGATAAGACTGTACATGTCCAGCAATAAACAAAGCGTGAAAATAACGCCACAGTCTCCTGCAGGAAGCGAAGTGAACTCCAGAAAAAACGTAGCTTCCAACGAGTCTCTGAACTTTGGAAGTACGGAGACGTTACAGCCTGCTCAACGAGGGAAGACAGAAAGGAAACAAGAACAGTACGTATAAAAATGAATAACAATAAAAGAAAGAAAAAACTTCCCTTCCCTTCCCATTTTCCCTTCCTCTTCCCATATTTTTCTTTCCTCTCCTTAGTTCTTCACACCTTTCCTTTTAAAACGAGAGCAAAAAAAAAAAAAAAAAAAAAAGAAAAAAAAAAATTAAAGAGGAAGCCTGCATGCTAGAAGGTGCAAGCAAAGGAATGAGGATCGATGGAAAGAGCTAAAAAAGAGACTTGGTCGAAGAATAGATTGAAATTTCGAAGTTAGGCGGAGCTAGAGCAAAGCTTAAGGAACAAGAGATTTATTACAGAAGGAAAAAAAGATGAAATGAAAGTGAAGATAAAGGAGAGTCGAATTCAAGAGATAAAATCTGATTAGTGCGTGTATTTGTTTGAGCAAACCGTCAATATTATTATTCTATTTGCAGTCCCTTTACTATACGACACGTGATTCAAGTCCTCCTTCACGTCGTTCAGCTAGTCTTGGGTTACCTGTTGATGCTCATTGTCATGACCTTCAACGTCTGGCTTGGGATAGCTGTGGTGCTCGGGCTAGGGACTGGGTATTTTATGTGTAACCGTTCTGTTCTATCAGTCTTGACTACTAATGTTTCAATCCCCATGAAAATCGTTCAATAATCACACGCCAAAACATTTAGTTATTATTGGTATTTATTTGGGTCGAAACAACGACTTAGATAGTTAATTTGCACGTATCAATTAAACGACAGTTGTATGACTGTAAAAATAATATTGTATTTATATTAAATAATAGGTGAGTCTTTTATATTTTCGTTTTCACCAGATTTGAGTAAAAATCAAAATGTGATGCAATACACCCATACATAATGCTCGACTAAACACCATTTCGTCGAGCATGCGCAGTAATAATTACATAATTCCGGTGACGTCAAATATTATACTTCTCTGTTTTCGAGTGTTCGCTGGCAAGCGCAACAACACTAAGCTTTTCAACTCGGCTTATTCCTTTGAAATTCAGTCTTGGACGACGGAGGTAAGCGAAGAAAAAGAAAGAAAAGGAAAGGAGTGAAAATAACTGAAAAGAAAAAGAAAGGACGGATGGATGGATGGATTTACGGGCAAGAAAAGGAGCCATAGAGGGAAGTAGAAAACTGGGATGGAAAGAGTGAAAGAAATAAGTGAAAGAAGGTGGTCGGGGATTCGCCTGCTCGCAATTTCTAATCAATTACGTGCGAAAATTAGTGTAATTTAATTAAGGTAGAACATTTGAAATATTTCATTTTTGAAACTTTTTTTAGTCGTGACTTGTTCATTGAAATACGTGATTTACATACAAAGTTTTCTACCTTTTCTTCAGGTATTTAATACGAAACCATAAAACTTCAAAAAAACGAAAAACACATTGTATATAGAATTTAGCAATGCATCGAGAACATGGTGCATCATGGTTTGATCGTGGATCCATTCATGTAGGGTTAGTCTAGAGTCCAAATGTTAACTTACAATAAATTCACAGATTTCAATTTTAGATTTTAATTCATTCATATTTGAATAACGTAAATTATCAAGGGGGAAACTGATGTAAAATACCATAAGTAACTTATGATAATAAACAGCGGTTACAGTTTTATTTGTCTCATTGAGTGTCTGTGTGTTGTGCACATACCCCCCGCATTAATGCAGTTTGAAAATGGTGAAATTAAATAGTTTTGGGCTTCCCGTGGTGAAATTGAGAGTAGGACCGGAAACTACCTATCCCACAAAGCCATTATCGACAAGAAGTCTAAACACCTATGCCGAGAAGTGTCGTGTGTCATAGTGATTGTAGTGTAAGGAATATCATTTGTTATTATATTAGATATACTAAATAATAAATCATTAGATGGGATCAATGTATATCACCACTTGAATTCTTCCTCGAGGGAGGACACGACAATCAGATCTTTGTTAAGCCTAGAATAGAATTCAATGACGTGTGAATAAAAGTACAAAAACCTTAAAACCGATGTGAAAGAGAGGTCCAAGGGATGGTCACAAAGCGGGACTGGACGGTTAGACCCCCAGGTCACAAAGCGGGACTGGACGGTTAGACCCCCAGGTCACAACGCGGGACTGGACGGTTAGACCCCCAGGTCACAACGCGGAACTGGACGGTTAGACCCCCAGGTCACAACGCCGGACTGGACGGTTAGACCTCCAAGTCACAACGCGGGACTGGACGGTTAGACCCCCAGGTCACAACGCGGAACTGGACGGTTAGACCCCCAGGTCACAACGCGGGACTGGACGGTTAGACCTCCAAGTCACAACGCGGGACTGGACGGTTAGACCCCCAGGTCACAACGCGGAACTGGACGGTTAGACCCCCAGGTCACAACGCGGGACTAGACGGTTAGACCTCCAAGTCACAACGCGGGACTGGACGGTTAGACAAACGGGTCACAATGACGGTTTGCACGGTTAGACCCGCATGTCGCAATGCCGGACTGCACGCCTAGACAAGAGGGTCACAATGCACGACTTCCGTCCCATTGCCCACTGTCCTTGTGTTACTACTGTACTACTATAGAATACGATGAGGAAGATAATTTACGACATTTATAACACCATTCACCACATACTTTCCGAGTCCTTCTCTGATCTCTTCTACTTTCGATGGGTGACAACACACAGCACACCGTGACGTCAGAGGGTCAAACAAAGGGGCGATGTACTTCTGCCCCACGCGGTCCAGATCATGAATCGTTACCTTGGAAACCCTCTCGAGTAGGTTTCTGAGATTGAACGTAATAACAGATAATTAGGGTGATGACAAAGTCTTTTCCTGGTCTACAGGCAGCCCGAGTAAGTGCATATTGTTTTCTTGAATATTAGACAGAGCCCGAGTAATCATTCTATACTGATACGCTTCCTTGGTATCAAAAAGTCGTACCTGTTATATCCTGATCCAACATTCCTGAAAGGTGCAATCATACTCTGCAAAGACAAAGACGCAAATGTTGTCATACAGTAGTTTAGTATGGGGCCATGAACTCCCATACCTCCCCTTCCTCTCTTTCACACGTTTTCCCCTACTTCTTTAGTCAAAAAAGATTGTAATGAGTACTTTATTTGTGAAAAATCAGTAGACAGTACGATAGTAACTAACTAAAGAAGAGCAATGCAGGACTTAGGACAGCAACTAGACCCGTGGGCCACAATGTGAGAACAGCAACTAGACCCATGGGTTACAATGTGAGTACAGCAGCTAGGCCCATGGGTCACAATGTGAGGACAGCAGCTAGACCCATGGTTTACAATGTGAGGGCAGCAACTAGACCCATGGATCACAATGTGAGGACAGCAGCTAGACCCATGGGCTACAATGCGAGTACAGCAGCTAGGCCCATGGGTCACAATGTGAGGACTGCAGCTAGACCCAAGGTTTACAATGTGAGGGCTGCAACTAGGCCCATGGGTCACTATGTGAGGACAGCAGCTAGGCCCATGGGTCACAATGTGAGGACAGCAGCTAGACCCATGGGTGACAATGTGAGTACAGCAGCTAGGCCCATGGGTCACAATGTGAGGACAGCAACTAGGCCCATGGGTCACAATGTGAGGGCAGCAACTAGGCTCATGGGTTACGATGTGAGGACAGCAGCTAGACCCATGGTTTACAATGTGAGGGCAGCAACTACACCCATGGATCACAATGTGAGGACAGCAGCTAGACCCATGGTTTACAATGTGAGGGCAGCAACTAGGCCCATGCGTCACAATGTGAGTACAGCAGCTAGGCCCATGGTTTACAATGTGAGGGCAGCAACTAGGCCCATGCGTCACAATGTGAGGGCAGCAACTAGGCCCATGGATCACAATGTGAGTACAGCAGCTAGACCCATGGTTTACAATGTGAGGGCAGCAACTAGGCCCATGCGTCACAATGTGAGGCCAGCAACTAGGCCCATGGATCACAATGTGAGTACAGCAGCTAGGCCCATGGTTTACAATGTGAGGGCAGCAACTAGGCCCATGGGTTACAATGTGAGGGCAGCAACTACACCCATGGATCACAATGTGAGTACAGCAGCTAGGCCCATGGGTCACAATGTGAGGGCAGCAACTAGGCCCATGGGTTACAATGTGAGGACAGCAGCTAGACCCATGTGTAGACGACAATTATTTGATTTCCTAATTAGCGTAGGTTATTAGTATTCATAAGTTGAAAATTATGGGATGTAAGCCGGGACAGGCAGCAAGACGATCGTAATACGTACACCATATGGTATGTTAAGATTATATTTGATTTTCCGTAAGATATAGGCTTTTAATTTGTAACTTTTTATTTCTAGTGAACCTCGTAATTATAAATCTGTCTATTGTGAATGAAATAACTGAAGAACATCAAGATTATTGAGAATTAGATCGCTGATATAATCGACGAGCGTTTTGCATTGTGTACCCTTTACTGAACCGATGTCCCCACCGAATGCAAGAAGATGTCCGCTACACCATGGTTTACAATGTGAGGGCAGCAACTAGGCCCATGGGTCACTGTGAGGACAGCCACTAGGCCCATGGGTCACAATGTGAGGACAGCAGCTAGACCCATGGGTCACTATGTGAGGGCAGCAACTAGGCCCATGAAGTACAGTACTTTCATACTGCCTAAGATAATGCGATATATGTCCTACTAACCTGATAAGCAGTTGATGAAACGCTTTTCTCGCGGTTAATAATCCCAAAAATGACGCTACTAATAGCAGCCTCCAAATCGCTTGAGTCAAAAAGGGTCTGGCCTGAGAGATATCCATCCTAAGAAACGATAAAACAAAAATAGTTTGGACCGCAGAAAGAGTATACAATACAATACAATACAATATATATATATATATACACACACCGAATCCCTAAAACTTTGACAATTTAGCGATATATATACATATATATGTATCCCCTTTTTCCTATTATCTTTCCTTGAAAATCCAGGTATGACAATAGAAAAAAGGGGGTTACACATATATGTATATATATCTTTAAAGTGTCAAAGTTTTAGCGATTCGGTGTATATATATATATATATAATCGAAATAATAATAAATTACTAGGTAAGCTATAAGGCCTTCGATACTGCCCCATTTCTACTTCAAGTTTATGGTTGCTAATTCTTAATTTCGTTAGCGCCACTCAGTGCTAAGAAGGTAGTATATTAATAGTATATCCTCGTTCTTCGCCGCAGGCCAGAAGAAACGGAGGCTCTGAGTACGAGATTGGGAATAACATTAAGATGTAGTTTACGTAGCAAGTACGTACTCACCACGATCTCTTTGGTTTTCTCGTATGCCTTGACAAGATGTGTTGAACGCGCCAACATGAATATCAACGACCCTTGACCTGGGTCTACACGCATGCTATACAAACCCAAAACAGATATAACAAACGTGTCAATTTATATCTTGCGCTACATAATAAATGCGATTATCACCATGAACATCAACAACGGAGCTCAACAACGGTTATTACAATAACGCGTTACCACACTTATCACTACCACAATCCTTGTTACTATCATCATTCCATTCTCGTACACAAACCCTTCTTAGTTTTCTACGAAAAAATTGATTTTTTACTGAGAAGGGTCTAGATATAAGAATGTTTTAATTTATAAACACCATTACCACCACCAATATCATCGTTCTTCTTGCCAGGTCAAATATAAGCTAAACATTATTTTTGTCTTCGTTGCGTAATCCCTTTCTAGTTGTTTACTGTTATCTCCTTTGCACCAAATGTTTCAGTTACCTAAATTGTTCCTCATGAGAGCTATGCATTACCTGTAACTGTAACTGAGCCCTAATCCTCTGACCTGACGCCAAATAGGACCCTTGGGGAGAGAAAAATGGAAAACAAATCAAAATACAAAATGAATGACGGACGGATGGATGAGAAGATGGAATAAAGGATTAATTAGATGGATGGCTGAAAATGCGAGGATGGATGAATGGATGGATGGATAGCTGAGAATTCAAGGATGGATGGATGGATGGATGGATAGCTGAGAATGCATGGATGGATGGATTGATTGATGGATGGATGGATAGCTGAGAATTCAAGGATGGATGGATGGATAGCTAAGAATGCAAGGATGGATGAATTTATTGATTGATGGATGGATGGATAGCTGAGAATGCAAGGATGGATGGATGGGATAAACAAACTGCTAGACACATAAATGACATTAAGAATACTTATGCGAATAAAGTGACCAAGTATCCATAACACATCAAGCCCTCACCTCTAGGGTAATCAAGCACTCCAGGTATACCATAATAGAAGCCAAGTCCTCATGATCATATGTATTGATACACGGCGAGACTTGTGTTAGATATGACGATTCGACTGAGCCCACGCCAACAATCTTCCCGTGGACCAGCGGTTTTGTAATGAAGGTGCTGGTAGAAGGGACGCTAGGTAAACTGGACAAAAATCAAGACTGATTAGCTGTCGAAAATTGTCGGGAATGACTAGAAATCATCGTAATCCTCGTCAAACACCATCAAGACCATTTTGAAGCAAATCTTCATTTTCTCAAAATCCCCCTTACCCCTAACGCAATATTTTCAGCATTGATTTTACATTAAGTGAAGAGTGCGCCTCGTTTTTTCAACTCACTTTTCGGTGTTTGGAAATCGGAGGAAGAACTCTCTCAAGTGTTTGAAATATTACATATCATCTACTATCATCAGCAACATCAACCATCAGCATCATCATCATAACTTCTGGTAGTATTTTTACTACTAACATCACAGTACTTTTATTAGTCAATAATCTTGCTCATCATTGTCTTTCGAGTAAACATAGTTACCTTGTTGGTATGGTAACCGCAGATGTTTCCGCCGAAAATGTTGCTTTCCATACGTCACCAGCGTTGCTAGGCAATTTCTTGGCATCAGCAGCCACGTGAACACGAATATTTGATAGCTTCGTCAGCACATTTCTTAGAGCTTCTACTTTATCTATGACCTGGAAAAAATAGCGGGAAGTAAATTGGGGACGTGACGGTATTGTGTCACACCATCACACCATTAGCCTGCGTTGTGTAGGGGTCAGAGGTAGTTACAAAAAGAAAAGTCGGTTCTAGTCTGTCCACTGGTGATATGAACTTGTGATTGGCTAAATTGCTGTTAAATATACACGAGACTATTTGTCATTATCGTGCGATGCCCTAGACTAAAGATTCTAATTTAAAACAGAAAAAAAAAATCATAATAAGACCCCAACCCCCTGTATATCATCCATAAACATTAATTGAAAACAAAGAAATTTTCAAACTGGGTCATTTACTAATACCATCATATGAAACAGTTGTTCCCTGGTTCAAACGTACATATTCACTCACCATTTTAGGATTGGTGTCTAGCTCTTCTACTATCTTGGTAAGAAGAACATGCTGTCTGATCATATTCGCAGTGAAGAGGTTGCTGTCTGAGGAACAAGGATAGAACAATATGCGTTGATGATAAGGACAAAAAACAAGAACGATTTCTTTCGTGCAATAGAGGCTTTGCACCATCACGTGATAGCAGCCATGATAGGAGGCAGGAACAATTGAATCTGGTCTTATCTGATTTACGTGAGAAAGAATTCAGTTTCCCAGGAGAAAAGACTGTATTGTTGTGCCTCCTGTCATGGCTACCATCACGTGATGGTGCAAAGCCTCTATAGACCTTTTTACCCGGATACGGCGGCCATCTTGAATTCTATCGTTTTAATCAAGACATTATGGGATACCGAGGGGCGAACTATTGGAAAATTTATAGACTGCACAGCTGTCAGGATGTAGTTTTATATAACTTTACGCTTTTCAATGACAAGCACATCTAAATAGTAATGAAATTTGGTGGTAGCTGGAACAATACTCGAAACACCAAGACTTCAAATTATATGAAAAAGAAAACTCTGCCACTCTATTGCTTTTGTGAATTTTCTAGGTTTGCCCCCTCCCCATCCCATAATTCAAGATCGGCCGCCGTAAAAGTAAAAAAGTCTGTTAGTCTACTGACACAGGTTGTCTGTTAAAGCTTGTTCGAAAAGTCCAAATTCAAAATAACGCCATCACATGCTTGTTTACATATACTTGATGTTTATTGGTGGACCCCAGCGGATTGACCAATCAGGAAAGAGATTAATTCGGACTTCAAGACAAGCTCTAACAGACTTCGTGCCCAGGGGTAATTTTTCTTTCGGAGTGAGAAACGAGCGCCAGAACTTTACCCCTGAGTTTCCGAGGATGTTTTACCTTTAGAGAAGAGGATGCTATGGAGAAGTGTCTTGGTTACCACACGACCTTCTCTCTTCATACTATATAGATAAAGGACGAAATACTGTAAGGAATGATACTCAAATGAAACAGAAGCAGAAGCATAAACAACGTCAAACCAACGTAGACCGACAAACATATAGGCAGACCATGACAGGCACACACATAGTGACGGCCTATACTGTCCCCTGTCCCCTGAAGACCGTCTCCACCAACCCCCCCCCCCCCCCCCCGATCCCCAGTACATCCCTTGTCTATCCCCTTGTCCTCACTTCCATTATCTACTGTGCTACTGTACTGAAAATCCTTCAACAGGCAGGCATATACACAGGCAGACAGGTAGGCCGAAGCCAGAAGGTAGACAGACAGACAAGCAAATAAGAACCAATATATAACAATAAATAGACAGATATAGATGGGTAGGTACGGTATGTAGAGCGTCAAAAAGAAAATGAAACACGAAAAAAAAAAAAAAAAAAAAACACGAAAAAAAAAAAAACAAACCCTGATAGATTCAACAAAAGAAACAGAAAACAGAATTGATGGCAGACTCACCTTGCAACCTCATTGATCATTTTCTTGGCTACAATATCCAACCTTTCCTTGGTGATAACAGTGTTAAACAAGATGTCGTGCAACCATTTGACTCCTCGTTCATACTTTTCTGCCTCGACCTGTCACAAAAGCAAACATTTTTTAAAGCCCCCTATTATTGTACTACTAGTGGTACGCTAAAAGACTGACATTAATAAAGTTTATTTATTTTCTTATCAGTTATGCAATACACGACCTGAAAATTTGCTGGCAATGACTACTACGTACCCATTACTTCTCTTGAAAAATTTGCCCCGTATCGTAGCAGCAAAGCAGCCCGTCTAAGGCTCATTATATTATATGCAAAAAAACACCTTCAAAGTTATAGTCATTTGACACGTTGTCCGAGATAAGAAAGGATACCTTAGATCCAAAGGTACAGTATGTATTGTGGTCATCATACCTTATATGGTGTTGTTTGTATGAAAGCTAGACCAGTGAAAATAATGTAATGTGGTCTAGCTTGAGTACGAACATTTTTTGTTCATCATACCTAGACCACAATGCACCTAGTTTACCAAGCTCAAAAGAGGTCAAAGCCATACACCAAATTGAAACATGGCGACCAATTTGAATAACTATTGTTCTACGACTGACTAGTCTCGTGTTCACGTCGAAATATAAGAGCTTTTTCACATGTTAGAGAGGCTAATTAGTCTAGAACAATAATTATTCAAATTGTTTGCTATATTTCTATTCGGTGCACAAAGGTCTATTTTGGAGCAATACCTTAAATTTGATGGTAGCAAGCTGTTCAAAGTTACCAGGCATGAAGCGTGAACCTTTTACTCCAATGCAAGCAGAATACCCCAGGGTATCCGCTGTGAGTTCTGCTACAACCTGCTCATAGGGTACCAGGGCTGAAATGTAAAGCGTTATGAAATCAATTATTACACCCATGGATCACACAAGGGTCTGGCAGCAACTGATTATATTCCCTTATGAATAAAAACCTTTGTTTACACTTCAGTAATTTTTTCTGAAGTGCAGGAAAGTGAGGCTACGCCATGATGGATGACTGGAACAAAATATTTGGTCCTTTTTTATTTTGTTATATCATCTAACATGGCGGCCATGGCTTTTTTCTTTGTGCAGCTGACTCAATAGCTACCGTGTTGGATGACTTGAACAAACAATTTTGTCTTGGTTATGTTATGTCATCCAACATGGTGGCCAGGTCTTTTTTCTTTGTGCATGTGACTCCATAGCCACCGTGTTGGTTGACTTCAACATGGCATGTATGTCTTCTTTTATTTTATTTCCATTAGACTGCGAGTGGTCCTACTTGCCCCTCCGGACTCAGTAAAAACAAGTGTTTTGGGATTCCTGTGGACGTGCACAGAGATTTGAACCGAGTAAGCTAATTTTCATGAGAGCCACGTGGGATGCATGCAACCTACTTCCATCTCTTGTCAATGGAGATTCAAATAGAACCTCAAGGAAGAGACTCAGGTATGGTTTGAGGTCATCAGGAAGGACACTGGTGTCAAACAAGGCTGTAATCTGGAAGTGAAAGAAGAGATTATGAGCATTGGTCCACACCAGAAAACAAGGGGATCTACAAGTGGTTTGACAGTTTACATGGTTCAAGGGCAAATCCAGTGGGGCAAAGGGGGCTGAAGCCCCCCCTTCAGTAGAAAAAATGATGCTTTTTTATATTGTTTTCCATTGTGTTGACAGAAGAAACTCGATTAGCCCCCCCCCCCCCCCCATCCAAAAAGTTTGCCGGGAAAGAAGAATTAGGAGAAACAGTTCTACTCTAGCCTCCTTTGGAGGCATCTCTCTTACAGGGTGTATTTTCCTTCCTCCTCACTTGGGATTCCTGCATCACGGGTAGCCCACTACAAGAATTGATGAGAAAGGCTGTAATCAAAAGAGAGATATCTGCGAATGAGGCTAGTTCGACTTGACATACAACACTGAGTTGTGGAATACACCTCATGTACACCATGAAATGTTGGTGTTGTTGTGTGCTGATTGGATGAAGTTAGAATGCATTGTTTTCATATTACACTAGAACTGGCTGGCCTTGTAAGATTACTGTCATCCTAAATGCTAAATACTAAAACTATAATAATGTCATCCATCCATCCATCCATCCATTCATTCATACTCTTGCACATTCAATACCCTTGCACATACTAGTTAGGTTGTCTTCAAAACTTAAATCGCACATTCAAAATGTTTGAGAATGCTAGTTTTTGTGACAATATTGTAATACAATATTTTTCATGTTAACCCTGAAGATGACCGCAGAGGCTGAAAGCTAGGTTGTAACGAAACACAATTCTTGGGTTGATGAAACAAATAATTTTTACATTACTGTTTGTAGTTTCCATCCACACAGTAAATAAATAATAATAATAATATTTTACAACCACCACTCCCTATACGGGGCTCTTCCGTGAGGTTCCCTCCACACGCACTACCACTACATTCTATATTTACAACATATAACACTCAACTCACATGTTGATTTTTATGGAGGGAGGAAACCAGAGAACCTGGAGAAAACCCTCATAGCATAGGAGAGAACAACACATCAAATAAACTGAACAGCAACCCGACCTGTTGGACTCACAGCGGTGAAAGACGATGCGTTAGCTGTGAACGCCACCCATGCTACCCAAATAAACGATAACTTACCTCAACAAACATGGTCATGACATGATCCAGTTGGAAGGCAAATGGGATTTCTTGGACAGGGAACAAACATGTAGAGGCTTCCTGATCAGCTTTAGCAGAGTTGCAGCAATGACGATTGCTGAAGGTTTTGATAGGGTGGAAGTGGATGCTGGATGTTGACGGAACTGGGATACTGCTGACCACTTCTACAGGAGCTGGAATCTGAATGAATGAAAAGTCAAAAATGAAATTATTGAAAGCACGACAAAGGAAAAAATTGAGTGTTAACCATAAGCATATACAGTACATCAACTTATCTAATGATGCCATTTTTGTTATATTGTCAATTATTTAGACATTCTAATTTGAACATCCTGTTGACTATGCCCTCAATTAGGTAACTGAATGTATATCTAGTTGTAAAGTTAATGAATGAATGAATGGATGAAAGGATGAATGAATGGATGAAAGGATGAATGAATGGATGAATGGATGGATGAATGGATGAATGGATGGATGAATGGATGAATGAACGGATGAATGAATGGATGATTAAATTAATGGATGGATGGGTGGATAAATGGATGATGAATGGATGATTTAAATTAATGGATGGATGGGGGATAATGGATAATGGATGAATGGATGGATGAATGAATGGATGAATAAAGAATGGAGAATGGATGGATGATGAATGGATGAATGGATGAATGGATGAACGAATGGATGACTGGATGAATGGATGGATGGAGGGATGAATGAATGAATGGATGAATGAATGAATGGATGAATGAATGAATGGATGAATAAATTAATGGATGGATGGGTGAACAAATGAATGAATGAATGAATGGATGAATGGTAATGAAGAATGAACGGGTGGATGGATGAAGAATGAATGGATGAATTAATGGATGGATGGATGAATGAATGAATGAAATGATGGATGGATGGATGGATGGATGGATGGATGGATGGATGGATGGATGGATGGATGGATAAATGACATTTGAAAAAAGCTTACAAAACAAGTCCTGCTCTGAGACACTGAAACCAAACATTTTGAAAAATCAATATCACAATCTTAAGTCAACTGGCAAGTGACTCCAGCTTTCTAAATATGCAGAAAGACTATGGTCAGTGTGAATGCAGTAAGATAGTAAGTTTACCTCATTGTCATCAGAAGCAGTCTTAAGCCGTTTTGCTTTCTCAGCCAGTCCTTCATCGCCAAGTCTCTTCTTCTGTTCCTCCACTCTTTGCTTCTCTTCTGCTGCCATTGTCTTCATCAGCTGATCACTTGGTTCTCCTATAACCTGGAATTAACAAGCATCATTGCATCATTATTATCAGCTACAACACCATTATTGAATTATCATTACAATTTGTCATCATTATCATTAAATGATCACCATTATCATGGTCTCATCATGAGTGTTTTTATCTGGGTTCTCTGGTCTTTACCCTCTGTAAAAATCAACATGTGAGTTGAGTGTGTGTTGTAAATAGTAAATGTATTGGTATTGCATTTTGAGCAAACTTCACGGAAGAGCCCCTTAAGCTTGGTCCCCACTAGCAAGCATATGCATAAGAGTGTACATCCTCACTGGGAAGTTCAGTGACATAAGCACAAGCATAAGCATAAGAGTGTACATCCTCACTGGGAAATACAGTGACATAAGCAAAGGCATAAGAAGAATGGGATGTTTTGATCCTTATGTCTCTACTTCTGCTTATGTTATGATCATGTTGCCAGTGACGACAAGGCTTTACAGGGAATGATGGATATAAAAAACGCTTCTTAATATTATAACCACTATCTTCATGCCAATGCCAATGTTACGTCTAATTAAATATACACCTACTTGCAAGAACGTTGTCTTACAAAAATAGAACATTAGTGATTTAGTGGGATAGGAATTATATTAAAAAACGAAAGAAGATCACTGAAGCTGAACTTTTTCTCTTCTCTTTTAATGTATTCCTTTCTCATTAAATTACTAATGTTCTAAATTTGTATGACAACATTCTTGCAAGTAGGTGTATACAATTTCACAAGATAGATTTTTGGTTGTTTATAAGAA